>NC_047650.1:30527991-30711772 GCF_902201215.1 Prunus dulcis | reverse complement strand
TTACAGAAATGAGCAACAGAAACAGATTCAAAATTAGGGCTTGAGTACGCAACACACCTGAGCCTTATCGGCAAGCTGAACGACCAGTCGTCCGACGGGGAGCGGAGATTCATAAGTGTAGTTGTAGTTGATGCACTCCGATCGCATATATCGAGAGAGGACACGACCGTCGGCGGTAAGGCCGGCAATGGCGACGCCGATGTGGTCGTCGACCTTGAAAATCTTCTTCTGATGAGAAGAAAGCTCGGAGTTGGCCTTGTTAACGCAGGCAAGCACCACGTGGGTCTTGGATCGGAGCCCAATGGCCGCCGAGCCTTGCTTCACGGCCTCCATCGCGTACTCCACCTGGAAAAGCCGCCCGGCTGGGCTCCATGTCGTCACATCTGTGTCGTACTGGTTTCTGAACATCTTTACGGCGTCGTTTCTTCTCCTTTGGCACAAATAAACAGAGACTGCCTCTTTCTTGCTGAAAACCTCTGGGTTTTTTATCGACCTTTTCTTTTTGTTCAAGGCAAGTGAGACTGTGACTCTCCTCTGGTGGACAAAGCGAAAGAGGGGTTTTTGTGTTTTCTTTTCTCTGGCTCGTACTTTGTAAAAAAATAATAAATAATAATGAAAATGAACCAATATGAAATGAAGCCCAGCTGGCTGATTGGGCGTTAAGCCCAAAATTGGGGTTGGGTGACAATTAAGCTAGGTGATAAATCTAGCCCAGGTATTGACAAAAAAATAATGTCTAGTCCAGGTAAGCCCAAAATGTAAAGTAATTCCATGGGCTACCAGTCCCATTAGGCCTTGTTTGGTGTCCCATTTTGAATTTGATTCGAGTTGAGTCCAAGTCATTCTTTATCAGTCTCAAAGAATTCTATAATGAGGGCCCCATATATAGCTCTTAGGTGAGACCCTATTTCTTAGCCATTGGATCAAATTGGTTAGCCGTTTGATCAAATTGGTTAGTCTGATCCAACGATTAAGAGATAGGACATCACCTAAGGACTATATATAATGACTCGTTGAGTTCACCTCTCTATGTAGGACTTATAAAGAACAATGTGTTAGATCGTGTCCAATTTAATGAGCCCACTCTCAGCATACCAAATAACGACAACTTTTTTGTCATATTTTAATTGAAATAATCCAGTTTCATTCACCAAACATGACTTTAATGAATTAGGAGGGCATGGTTTTGGTTTCATTACATTTCCTTCAGGATAGGGGATTTTGTTTTTGATTTGTGAAATTCCATCAACAAAGCCTGCTCTATTGAGTTGGGAGTCACTAAGCTAAAAGCAAAAGCAAAAGGGGAAAAGTCTTCTAAGCTAATACTAATGGAGAGCCTTATGATAATCACATGCTTTATGCTTTTGTGTGTCCTGCTGCATTATTCAAGTTATGACTGATCAAAGATTTTCATAAGATTCTTCCTCAAAAACTTGTCTCCTCAGTCCAAAGCGGGAAATTGCGTATAATACAGGTTTGTTTACTAGTTGTCGCAAGATATTACTTGAAATTTTTGCATATGGACGTGCATGTTGGGCATAGATGATGCGCTTTTATACAAAGTAAAAGGTGAGTAGAATCATTAAATGTAGGGTTTTAAGTAATTGAAAATTTTAATCGATTTACGTTTTCATCTTGTAAATTAAGATAACTACTCATATGCTTAATCATTCACAAACTTAACACATATTTGTGAAAAACTATTCACATCAAAAAAGGAGAGAGTTAATTTGTGGATCACACATTTAACATCCCCCATTGGCATCGCTTGGCTTGTAGACATGACCGTTAGATTCCAGTCATATTAAAATGATTGCTTGTACTACTAGTACGCAAATAACCGTTGGATTTTATAGTCGCATTCAAACGAATAATGAAAACCAATTAGAAGGAAAATGTGCTTTTGTATCCATCATTTCATTCTTGTTTATAAATCAACAAAAAAGTCTGAGTTTCATTGATTACTGAATTATAAGGCATCCTACAGCTATTCACTTTTAGAATAACTACTGTGGTATTCTCTGCCTGCAACAATAACTTCTTTCTTTATGGGATATGCTTAGTTGTTGGTAACTTGTGGACCTAAAATACTAAAAAGTTTATTTAAATATTTGAATTATTGGGAGTTTCTTTGCCCTTTGCTCTTTTTCATTCTTTTTCCTTGATATTATTGGTTTTGGGAGATGCATCGAATGTTCTACATGGATCATCCAACTCCCCAAGTTGCCTCTTAATTTAGTAAGTCACAACTGAATGTTTTGCACCGTAATATTTCTTATACATAATCATTTGTTTACACAATATATATTTCTATAATCATTTGTTTACACAATATATATTTCTTAGTGTGGGCATCTTCTAATTTCATTATCAAAACGAGGTCAGCCTTCAATTGAAATATTATTTTATTTTTTCCTTTTGTTTTCTCCTTTAAAAAAAAAAAAAGAAAAATATTAGGAGATAATCTTTAGAAGGATTCCGAGTCTCTGCATTTAGAGAGTACACATTTATCCGTATTTCATAAAATCTCAAACATTTAAATCATCTAACGACTTAAAGCAAGCCAAATCAACTAAATATGTTGTTGCCTTTATTAACGATAACGGCATTCATTACTCCTCGTTTTCTCCTCAGAACCAACTTCATCGTCACTCTCAATCTTTTCCTTTCTTTTTTTTTTCTGATGAATAATCAGAAATTCCCAACTCAATCTTGTGAAACACCAACCCATTTCAAATCACCAAGCCTGCTTCTCAACCAACTCTGTAATTTACACAAACAGAAGGCCACTTCCACAATACCAATTTTCTAATAATCTTCATGATCTCAAATTGAAAGTTATGTTATGGAATAAGGTGAGGATAGAAATATTGGGACGTGGCCCTGGAAGCTGATGACAAGCAGTCATGAGAAGGATGAGCAGGAATAGGAATTAGATAGCTCGAAATGAGGAAATCTGATAAGTGTTGGAAGATGGATGCGTAGTCCTTAATGGAGTTATAGTAATGATGAGGATTATGGATACTGCAGTTGAGAGACGGAGGGACTGTTACCTTCAATTTTTAAAGAAAATTACAAATCTATCCTCTAGTTGATGTGGCTTGCTTTAAGTCGTTGGATGATTTGAATGATTGAGATTTTATGAAATGCGGGTAAATGCATATTCTCTAAATACAGAGGCTCGAGATACCAATTAGTGTACCATCTCTATAATAGAAGTATGAACTATTGTATTGGTGGACACCACCTTTATTAGAGAGATGATACACAAATTGGTCTCTATAAATGCAAAAAAAAATTTATATGAAACAAGGATAACACAGTTTTGCTATCCTCGTCCAATCACAGAATGTCACATGGAAAATTTATCACAAGTTGTATACTGTAATTGGCCAAGATAGCGAAATAATGCTATCCCCGTTTCATAGAAGTGTTTCTCTTAAAGATGGTCTCCCTAGCATGAGAAATTATAGAATACTACGATAGTATGGAGAAACATTTACATGAAACGGGGATAACACTATTTTGTTATCCCTTGCCAATTATGGTATGCCACGCGTGATAACTTTTTCTCATGACAAACTGTGATTGACCGGGAATAACATTGTTGCTATCCCCGTTTCGTACAAGGATTTTTAGATAATATGACCACGTAGTACATCTTGTACATGTGTTATAATATGGGTGGACAACATGGTTTATTTTCCCCCTTTTAGAAAATAATATCAATAAATATTCACTTATATTGTAACAGTGTATAAGATGTAATACATAACCATACTACCGTAGTATTCTATAATTACTCCCAAACATGAACCTTTAAAAAAACCATATAAAAGTAAAATTTAGTGTTTTGCTCGCTGGGAACGTTTCTTCGTGTTAAAGAGTCTTATCTGCTTAAGGATGGCTCTTCTACTTGGAAATGTATTGTGTATGGTGCCCAGCTTCTTAGACAAGGTATGAGTTGGAGGCTTGGTCGGGGTGATAATGTTTTGTTTTGGAAGGATCATTGGCTCCATGAGGGTCCGTTGTTGCACCAAGAAGGTGTGCTAAATGCTATTGAGCATGATTGTACAGTTTATAGCTTTTTTAAAAACAGATGGTAGGATATTGATAAATTGAGAGGTGTAGTGACTGAAGAAATTGTTCAAAAGATTAT
This sequence comes from Prunus dulcis, assembly GCF_902201215.1. Classification (NCBI taxonomy): domain Eukaryota; kingdom Viridiplantae; phylum Streptophyta; class Magnoliopsida; order Rosales; family Rosaceae; genus Prunus; species Prunus dulcis. Next base: position 30,707,613 of record NC_047650.1, on the reverse strand, counting down.
TAATTTTCCTATTAGGGCTGGGAGTAATTTGCAGGATACTCAGATATGGAGTGCCACCTATGATGGGATGTTTTCAGTTAAATCAGCCTATGGTCTTCTATTCAGGAATTATGGGAGGGCTGATCTTGGTTTGGACATCCTTTGGAAACTTAGGGTTCCTTCCAAAGCTAAAAATTTTCTTTTGGCTAGTCTTACAAGGGAGAATTCTGAAAAATGAACAACGTGCAAGAAGGCAGCTAACTAGTGCCCCATCTTGCAGTTTTTGTGATGGGTTTTTGGAATCTATTGTGCATCTATTGAGAGATTGTCCTAGAGCTAATGAGGTTTGGAGGGTTGTTGGCCTGCCAAGCAAAGTTTCTGCCCTTGCTCACGTTGATGTTAAGCCTTGGCTTATAGGTAATCTTGGTGCTAAGGCAATTTGGGGGGCAGGAATCCCTTGGTACACTATGTTTATTTTTACTTGCTAGTTTATTTGGAAATGGAGGAATCATAAGATTTTTACTGAGCATGAGGAGTTGCCTAATTGTCCTCAGAAGATTATTCAATTTGCTGTGAATGATTGGCTTCATTCTATCAATTGTGTAAAGCCCAATTCTACTAAAATACAGGTTGAGCTTGCTTGGGTGCATCTTGGGATTGGAGCTTTAAATTAAATGTGGATGGTACTTGTAAGTCTTGTTCTAGGGCTATTGGTGTCGGGGGTGTTATCCGTGATTCCATGGGACATTGAGTTGGTGATTTTTCTGTGAATTTGGGGGCAAGTTAGATTTTGGAAGCTGAGCTATGAGGGCTGTTCTTTGGTTTGCAGCTTGCTGTAGCTCGAGGGATCTTTAATCTTGTGATTGAAATGGATTCAGCTTTTGTTGTGCATCTCATGAAGAATCCTGATACTATTGGAGGTCATCCCCTTGCTGGTCTGTTAGCTAGCTGCTGAGATTTTATGAATTTACTCAGTAATTGTGATCTTCAGCATGTCTATTGGGAGCGGAACTATTTAACTGACTATCTTACTAATAGTAACTATAATATGGACTTAGGTGTGTGTTGGTTCGAATCGGTGCCTCTTCGGCCTGAAGCTGCTTTGGTTAATGATAGGATTGGGGTCTCTAGGCCCCGTTTTGTTCCTGTGTTGTAGGTACTGTTTGGGGTTGTTTCCCCCATGTGTTATCATTTTTTTTTTTTTTTTTTTTTTTTGTTGATAAGCTACCAAACAGACCCTGCCATGATGCCATCAAAGATTGTGTCACACATTTGTTCGACCGATCTTCCAAAAACACCCCAAATTTCTGTTATAATACCAAATATAACCCCTGTGTCGGTGTCGAAGATTTCGTAGTGGACTGGAAACAGCTTTCTCCCACGCAACAGTAAAGAGAGCCAATCAGTTTTTCGATGTCAGGGAGTCTCAAAGCTCACTGTTTTCATCACACTCACCGGATACGCCGGTCACCTAGCCGATCTTTTGATCTAAATCGCCGATTAAATTGAGTTCCGTACTCTGACAGTTAGACCGCATATTTTCCCTCATTTTCCCGGAAAATTCACTCATTTCATTTCTCTCATCCAGTATTCTCTCTTCTTCTCCGTGCTCGTGCTCGACTCTTTAGATTTTGCTCTGCAGAGAAAGAACACAGAGAGGAGAGGAGGAAAAAGAAAACATAGTTTTTTCTTCTCACCTGCCAGTCAATCAATGGAGTACCAAGCTTCGTCCGTGGGTCTCTCTCAGAAGCTCTCCAACGGTCACTCCATATACGACGGCGTTTTCTCTTCCCCTGCATCTAAGTTTAAAGTCTCGGCTTTCTCGTCCCGAGTCGAAGACTACACCGAGATTTTCGGCGGTTCTGGTGCTTCGCGAGGCTCGTCGATCCCGGTTCTTGAAGTTCCGGAACTCCATGAACGAAAGGCTTCAGTCGATGTTCGGAGCTCGAAGCTCGATTACTCAAATGTTTTCAGTGGCTTCGGAAATTCGGATTTCGGAGTGCCTTATGAAGAACTCTTTGCGGAGCCAAAGAAAAGGGGAACAAGGTACATTTACTCTCACAAAGTTGTATTTGAGTCTGCAAGTTCGTTTCTTCTTCTTTTTTTCAATATTTTATAATCCGGCATGGAAATGAGTGATTTTTTTTACAATTAAGAGGGCTCGTTCTTTGAATTTTCATTCTTTTTTAGTATTTATGTTGCTGTCATTTATGAATGCCTTGCATTTAAATGTGGAGGAGGATTAAACAAGAAGGTTACAGTTGAAATTGAACCATTAAGAATTTCATGCTCTATTTAGTTTAGGAGTAATTGTCCAGAAAATAGTCCAGAGCAAGAATCAAGAGCTGTTCTTTTAGATATTGCGCTGTTTAATCAACTTTATTCCCCCTCCCCTTATTGATATGGATGATTACATCCACTGGAAATAACCAACAGATCTCATCAAAAATAAAAACAACTTTTACAGCTGCAAAAATTCACCTTTCTGGTGTGTTTCTTCCTTTATTTTAGCAGGAAACCAGCTGAAAGAAGGGCCCCTTCAGAAGAGATAAATCCTTCTAGTTGCGAGGGGAATGGTGTTTTGTCTCATGAAGCATCTTATCCATCATTTGATGGTGCCAAGAAGTTCAACATGTCATACCATAAAAGCAACCATAGAAGCAAAAGTTTTACAGGTGGAACAATGCTCCATGCTGTTCCAGCATATGCATGTTTGGTTGATGAAGTCACTCCTGTACGCGTGACTGAAGCTGATAAACCAGTATCCAACAAAGAAAATGGTGCTTGCCTTGACAATAGTTTAGGTGAGAGAATAATGGACGGCAACCATTCCATGAAGGCCATGAGAGACCACCTAGCTGGTTATGCTAGCAAACAGACTTCCGGGGGAGGTGCCAAGGTGCAAAACAATTATGATCAGGAAAGATCCAGTTCAAACGATGAGGTATTTAATGCATGTGACATTGGGGAAGGACGAACTCGTCCTTCAAACAGGCCACCAATTTCAAGTTTGGTGTCTGAGGATAAGGTTAAATTTGAGAAACCAATGGCTTCTACCATTGGGATTTCTAATAGGGATTATTTTGAAGATTCTGACAGTGTTCCTTCGCCGCCGTACTTCGATGAGGAAGTAGACGCAAATTCTATTGCCGCTGCCTCTGTGGCTGCTTTGACAAAGGCAATACAGGAGGCTCAAGCAAGGATTAAAATGGCGAAAAATTTGAAGGAAAGAAACAAGGCTGGTCTGCAAAATCATGTCAAACTGCGGTTTAACAATGATACAAAACTTGAGGTGAGAAAGGGTGATAAATTTGTAGACAAAGCAAGCATACCCAAAGAGAGGAAGACTCAGGAGTTACACGAAGAAGTGGCTGTTCCTGTCCATGTTTCTACTGGGCCAGAACAATTAACTGCAGCATTTGAAGATGTGGATAAGATTTCTGGTGCTAAGGAAGCTGGAGGGGAAACACAGGAGAAGGAATCTAAATTAAGTCAATCAGGTCAGAGGCAGGAAGAAGCTGATGTATCAGAAGCAACAGATCGGTTTTATGAATTTGATGATGCAGCTGAACCTGATGTCTCAGAAGCAGCAGAACAGTTCTATGAATTTGCTGACACAGGTGAACCTGATTTATCAGAAGCAGTAGAACAGTTTTATGAATTCTCTGACTCAAGTGAAACCCAGGCTATGACATTAGAGCATGAAGAAGCCAACACTGCAATAAAAGTGACGCAATTTGTGGATAAAGATGAACAGGAGAAGAAGAAAACAACCATGGAAGCTTTTGAAACCCCACAACTAGGTGGTGAGAGTTCACAAGCAGCTGAAGTAGAAGAAAACAGAGAGGTAGAAAAAATATTTGATGCAGATGGAGGGCAATCTAAGTATGAAGAACATTGCAGTGAATTTGCAACAGCTCAAAAGGCCTTTGATCAGGAAGAAAATGAGAAGATACAGGAAGCTGCCATAGATCATGAAGAGTTAGGGAAGCTTAAAGCTTCCCATGTAATGGAAGAATATGAAGAGAAACCAGGAGGGCTTGAGAAACAAAAAGGAGACAACAAAAGGCTTGAAACTCAGGAGTTACAGGATACTAGACATGTGAAAAGGAAATTGATGGCTCAGGAGCAGGTTGAATTTGAGAAGATAGGCAAGGAGGCTTGCAAGCAGGAAGAACATGAGAGGGAACAAAGAGATGTCCACAGGGAAGAAGACACTGAGAGGAGCTTCAACAAAGATAGTGGCCAAGAAATCATTAAGGAGACACCTCATGACTTTAAGGATGAGGAAGATTTTGAGAATGAGAGGAAGTCTGAAGGAAATGAGAAGGTTCAAGACACCAGAGAAAATGAGAAGATACTTGAAGGGGCTCCTTGTCAGAAGAAAGAGGATTTAAAGAACCAAGATTGCAAGTTTGAGACAATTAAGATCCTATGTGAGCAGGGTGAAAGTGAGGACCTAAACAAAAAAGAGGCGCCCACTAGTCATGTAGAATACAACAGAGAGGTAGAAGTAACTCCGAAGGTACCTGCACATGAAAATGATGGAGGTAGAATAGAAGTTACTGAAACTTTAATTGAACTCAAAGAGAATGGGAGCCAGTCAGAATTGGTTGAAGAGGATAATGGCATGGTAGAGAAAGAGATACATGAAACAGAGGGATTGGCTTCAGGTGTCAAACTTCCTGAGATCCTAAAGCAAAAGGAAGATGCAACAGAGATCCATTCTTCTGACAGAAATGGAATATCTGCAAAGAGAAATGACATGGGATTTGGCGAAAATCAAGATTACCAGTTTGCCAGAGAGCCTGAAATAGTCTTGAATTTAGGAAAGGATGTTGAAGAATCTGGAGATTTGGATAAGGATATGATGGAAGCTGAAGTTTATGCGAATCATGAAAAGAACAAGATTAATTCCAAGTCTTCACATAGGAAAAGATGGTCTGATATAATAGACGTTTCTGAAACTCTGATTAAACTCAAGGAGAATGGGAACCTATCAGAGTCAGTTGAAGAGGAGAATGCCGTGGAGGAGAAAGAGATATGTGAAACAGATGGCTTGTCCCTGGGTGTCAAACTTGCTGAGATACTGAAGGAAATGGAAGATTCAATAGAGACCCATCCTTCTGACGAGAATGATATAAATAGAAATAGAAATGCCATGAACTATTGGCAAAAGCAAAATGACCAGCTTGCCGGAGAGCCTGTAGTATTGTACAATTTAGAAGAGCATGTTGAAGAATCGGAAGAAATCAATAAAGATACGATGGAAGCGGAAGTTGCTGTGAATCAGGAAGAGAGCAAGAATAATTCCAGGTCTTCTCAGAGGAAAAGGTGGTTTGGTGATGGGAAAAATACAGAAGTAGCTCAGCTTTCTCACATGTTCAGAAGAAGAGGGGGAAATGTGCTACTGGACCATGAAATGCGGGCAAACCTATGTACAAAGGAAAATAAGGAGAGGCATGAAAAACTGGGGACAAACCAAAGGTTAGAAGAAAATGAGGAGAATCAACAAGCAACCCTGACAAAAGAGAGTGAAACCATTGATACTTCACTGAAAGAAGTTGAACAAGAAAAAAGTGAGAATTGTCAGACAACCTTCACTGCGGAAGAGAGCGAAACCGAGCATAGTTCACAGAAAGATGTGAGAGAAGGAAAAAACGAGAATCAAGTGACCCTAACAACACAAGAGAGTGAAAACAATAACACTTTGCAGAAAGAAGTGGAACGAGAAAGAAAGGAGAATCAACAAGAAACCCTGACTGCAGAAGAGTGTGAAACTAGTGACTGTTTGCAAAAGGAAGTGGAAATAGAGAAAGAGCACCAGATACAAAAAGCAAATGCAAAAGGGAGGGAAAGGGAAAGAGTAAAGGAGAGGAAAGCTGTTGAAAGAGTAATCCGTGAAGCTCGTGAAAGGGCATTTGCTGAAGCCCGAGAAAGAGCTGCTGAAACTCGTCAAAGGGTAATGGCTGAGGCCCAAGAAAGGTTAGGGAAGACTTCTGGACAGGCTAATGATATTTCCTTAGCTGAGAAGGCTTCAAAGGAAGCCAAACTGAAAGCTGAACGTGCTGCTGTGGAAAGAGCAACTGTAGAGGCTCGAGAGCGTGCCTTAGAAAAAGCATTATCCGGGAAGGCTGCCTGCGAGGCAGGAAGGCAGACTAAAAGGTCTGTGTCTGATAAATTTTCTGGTGCTTCTAGAGATGATGGACTGAAGCCTGGTGTTTCTCCCTTTGTGAGTATTTGTTCTATTATGCTCTATTCTTACCAGGTATCAAGAAGCTTGTCCTGTGGCATCACAAATTAATGGATATTAAAAATTCTTGCAGGATCCAGAGTCTAAAGGTTCACTCCCTTCAAGCACGTCAAGAAACCCAAATTCTTCAAATCACAGTGGTATGTGATATCGCACAGTGCTGTCATAGCTTTCAATTATATTCCTTGATTTCATAGTTATAGATATTTTACTAGATAATTCTCTGCAACTTCTGAAAAATTATGTTTTCCTTAATGAAGATCCTTACTCCGCTGAGAGGTCTGGTGGAACTAATGGTGAATCAGCTCAAAGGAGTAAAGCTAGGTTGGAGAGGAATCAAAGGACGGCAGAACGTGCGGTATGCTTCCTGGTCTTGCTTGGGTTTTGAATATACATTGCTGACCTGTAACGAGCTTGCTTAATGTTTTTTCCAATCTCCTTCAGGCCAAAGCTCTTGCGGAGAAGAATATGCGTGATCTTCTTGTACAGAAAGAGCAAGCAGAGAGAAATGTAACTTCTTTTGTTCATATGTAATTTTTTTGCTGACACACGAAGTGCTTTCTCACTCTTGTGAATACAATTTTATGTCAGAGATTAGCAGAAGCGCTTGATGCTGAGGTCAAAAGGTGGTCAAGTGGGAAGGAGAGGAATTTGCGGGCACTGCTTTCAACACTACAATATGTATGTGCCAGCCTTTTTTCTATTCATGTTTGGTATTATACCTCCTGCTTCTACAACTTTAGATTGTTTTGGGATGTATACTAAATAGCATTTGGATTGTATGTAAAAGTCCTTTGGAAATTTCTAGTTTTATATTAGCCCATCTCCTAATTTGATTATCTGGTGGAGCGTGCTAGTAAAAGCATGGAGGTATCACTCTCTGCCTACTCACCACTTTAGTTTTGTCTAATTTGGAAAGTGCTATGATAACCACGTAGGGAAAACTCGAGGATGTTCAAATGATGCTATGTTATATGGTTGAATGACATTATTATTTGATTTCTCATGATGAGAAGTTGAATGTCATTGGCATTGCTTTTAGGTTCTTTTGAGTTCATCTACATTGAAGATTCAGTTGTATCATTAGCTGGTTTTAACTTGATGTTTATATAACTGGCAGATCCTCGGCCCGGATAGTGGTTGGCAGCCAATTCCCCTGACGGATGTTGTTACAGCTGTGGCTGTAAAGAAAGCTTACCGTAAAGCTGCTCTCTTTGTTCACCCAGACAAGTTACAGCAACGGGGTGCAAGCATCCAGCAGAAGTACACTTGTGAGAAGGTGTTTGATCTTCTAAAGGTGCGTTGCTGATCTTTTTCTGTCCTTGAATTTGAATATGTATGAAATTTAAGGAACCATGCGTTCAAGCTGAGCGATGAGACTTGAAGCTGGATTTAATACATGTATAGTAGATCTTTCTCTTCTCCTTTGAAATGATATTCTTATGTTCTTTATGGTTTGTGTTGTGTTGTCTCCAGGAGGCGTGGAATAGATTCAATGTGGAAGAGAGATAGGCTGCTGCGGTCGTTTCATCTCGGAATAAATAACATTATTAGGAAACCGATTGTAGGCTGCAACTCAATCAAACAGTTGCGCTGCGCAGGGCTCTTTCAAGATTACGAGCTGCCGGCGGGTGTCAAGCTTATCTTAATTCTCAAAAGAAAATAAAGATATATCCTCTTTTGGGCTTGTCTTTTCTTTTGTGGGTCAGTAAGATAGTATTTGCTTTGGGTTGAAGTCTTATACGAAGGAGAAGGAAATAAGCAAATATCTGACCAACAAACTTGCAAGAACAAAATGGCATTCATAATTGTTCCTTCCAAGTACTTAAAACTAAACACAATGCGTTTAAGTTTGCATCCGACTGGTTCCAACCACGCCACAGAGAAAACAAGTGTACAAACCCGAATGAACAAAACTCTGCACCTATTTAAGCTGAAAGTATCTCTAAACTTAAAACCTCCTTATATTGGTTTTTTTTTTAAAAATAAGGAACCTTCTTATATTGTTGTGAATGCAACTGCTACACAAGGCACCTTCTGACTTCCATTACTGGGGCTCATATGCAATTAAACCCCAAGCAGATGAAGCATGACAGCATTCTGTGCATGCATGCGATTCTCCGCTTGTGGAAACACAATTGAATTTGGAGCCTCAACCACTCCGTCAGTCACTTCCACTCCTCTTTCTGCTGGTAGACAATGCATGAAATAGGCTTTTGGCCCTGCTATCTTCATAAGATTTTCATCCACCTGTAGTAACAGCACCAAATATAAGTCACATACATAATCAAAATTGGCTACCGACTGAACAAATATGATAAAACCTATTCCATGACACATCCCCTCAGAAACATATAGGTCATGCAAATACAATCAGTGCCACTTTATTATTATTATTTCTGCCAGACGTTAAGTAGAATGATGCATCACTACGCAAGTTTTTATTTGTAGATCAAACCAATCCAAACTGAGATCTCAAGACGGCCCCAAACTCAGGCCAAAGCATTGCATGTGCGAGCTCAACAGCAACGGACTCCTGATATGGTAGATTTGAACTATGTAACTTCAAGTGTCGGTGACAGACTTTCTGTTTACATCAGCTAAAGATTTCACTTTCTCCTAATACAAGATAGTTTTCCCTTACTTTGGATTTAAGGATCTAACCTCAAATCTGAAGTATAGAGTTTGAATGTTTATCAAACCTGATTCTAACCAAATTAGAATCTCTGCTATTCTTCCTCATTCTACTACTTCAAACATACAAACCCCTTTATATGGAAGCATGCATTTTCTTGCGATGATAACAGATTCATACAAAGTTTACTATGTTGGTATACAATCCATTGAAAAGGTTTTGAAAAGCAATATACCTGAAATCCTTGGAAAACTTGATGGCGATATGCAGCCTCCTCCTTTTGCCCCATGCTGGCCCACACATCTGAGTACACAACATCAGCTCCTTTGACTGCTTCCTTTGGATCATTTGTGATCTCAATCTTGCTGATGCCTGCCTGTTGCGCCTTCTCAACTGTTTTCTTATCTGGTTCAAAACCTTTGGGACAGGCACAAACAAAGTGGAAAGGAATAACCGAAGCCATCAACAACCAAGAGTGAACAACGTTGTTTCCATCTCCAACATAGACAACCTGAATTTGTGTAGAATTTTCAATCAGAAACTATAGAATTCTAGGATAACAAATAAAACAGTATTTAGCAAGCACAACAGTGGACCGACCTTAGTTCCTTCTAACTGACCAACGTGTTCGATGATAGTGAGGACATCAGCCATAATTTGGCAGGGATGGTTGTAGTCTGTCAAGCCATTGACAACAGGTACAGTTGCATATTTAGCCAAGTCAAGGATATCCTGCAACAAACAGGTAACATAAAAGCCTCTTTTATGTACATTACTATCAAGGGGAAACATTCACAAGTTTCCATGATAAAACTTGAACACATGGACACAACATTCGCCATAAAAAATACTCTAACCTGTCCGAAACAGAACTCTAACTAATTTACGTAATATTATAACCTTTTAACAAATTACAAACATAAAAACTCACCACAATACCTGATGAGCAAAGACACGTGCCATAATAATGTCATTATAGCGAGACAAAACACGTGCCACATCCCGAGTTTCCTCCCGCTTACCCATCTGAATATCATTAGGTCCTAAGTATATTGCATGACCTCCTAGCAAGAAAAACCCAGTCTCAAATGAAACACGTGTTCTCATAGATGGCTTTGCAAAGATCATAGCCATAGTCTTCCCCTTAAATGGGAGATACGTCCTCTCTCCTGATTTTAGAAGTGCCTTGACCTCCACAGCTCGATCTAAGATCTTTAAAATGGTAGATTTGTCAAAATCACTTATATGCAGAAAATCCTTCAGTTCTGCTTTTGCTGGAAAAGAAATAAACAGGGAAAGGGGGAGTCAGAAGACAACTGATATTACTGAGCCATATGATCATGCTATAATTTGTTTTGAAGTATCATTCTGGCACCAAGTCACCGCAGTCATCCATTCATCTCAAATGTGGCTCTTTGATTAATACAAATGTGGCTCTTTGATTAATACAAATGTGGCTACACAATCTCTCACATAATATTGGAAAATTTCTTATCAGCCACGCAGTTCCAGTTGCCTCATGTCTAATTTTCAACCAAAAACCCTAATTTCCAACCAATTTGATATTCACTCACCAGGTACACTTAAATGCCTACATTATCCAAGAACACCACCATTTCATTATCTTCGAGTATGAATAAATCCCAAATCATAATTCAATCACTGTACTATTGCTATTTGTATCACATTTTTACAAAATTGTTTCAACACAGTGTCTAAAACCTTAATTTAAGTGTATCAAGCGAAAGCACAGCGATTATCTTTTACTTAAGCTAGTAAACAGTCAGATTAAGAACCAGAGACGAGCATTGACCTGTTCCATTGTCTAGGGACGAAGGTGGAGAAGTAGCAGAGGCGGTCTGGCACGAAATTTTTGGGAGTGTCGCCGGAGAAGATACGGAAATGCTGGTGAACTTGCCGGAAAATCCAGGCGATCGCCGGAGATTCTGGCCAGAGAAAGAAGAAAACGGAGAGGAAAGAGAGAGTTTGTCTGATCGGACCAAAAGGTGAGAAGAAATCGCCGCCATTTGCTTTTGGTGGGAACAATCGAGCTTAGCGTATGTGCTTTTTTTCAATTTCAGGGATTTTTCTTATAACCACGACGACAACGGACCCAAAACAACCACGGGGCTTTATACCAAAAAAATAAAATAAAATAACTGAAATTACATATACACCCTCCAAACAAACAAAATTCCCACCATAACCAGCACCAACCACATGATATTATCATAGCATTTTACTTTGGAAAAGGCCCCAAAGAGATAAATTTTTTAAAAGAAACCAAAATAGATAAAATTGCCCTTATTTATTTCTGAATTTTTAAGGAATTTTTTACATTTACATGTCTTTGGTTTGAAAGTTGAAAGATTTTTTTGTTTTTTTCGAAAAAAATTTTGCTTTTTCCAAAAGTAAAAGTTTTTTTTGTAACTAAAACCTAAATTTACTTTGTTATTATTCATATGAATAGTGCCTGCCTTAAGCAATTTTTTTGTTTGTTTTCCACCTATTGTCATGTCAATCAAAAGGCAACCACAATTCACATAAGATATGATGAGAGAAATTTGTATAGAGTTTATGTGTGGAAAGTAAAGAATATGGCTAGGTATTTATAAATAATAAAAAATCTAAAATTTTTGGTATTTTTTCATAATTTTTTATTTAACAAAAAAATTCGTTCTTAACGTCACAGCCCCTCAAACAACATCTTGGGCTGTTTTTGCCTAGTGGAACCCACACCTTGCATGGGCTATTTTGTACCACTAGAAACGGCTTGAAGGGCTTAGGCCCTCTCTCGTTTGGGTGGGGGGTGCGGTGAAAATGCTCTCATGCCACGTCCTATGTGACTAACAAAATATTTAAGAGCAATGATTTTGCAATCTAAAATCACCTCTAAATTACCTTACCTTGTGCACTTCTCTCTTATTTGTTAATTGAAAATGAAATTTGCTCAAAACTTAATTGACTTATGAATCTAATCACTTAGACAACATATGATCCCCTTATAATTTATAGCTTAATTTTTCATTCCTCCTCATCCCAAAAGAAAGGATAGTCTCATAATTATAGTGTCGTTTTGCAAAATTCTTAGACTCGTTTGGTTCGTGGATTGAATTTCTTGTGAAAGGACCCGCCCCGAATTTTCCCAAAATCCGAGACGAATCCTTTGGAATTCCGGACATCCCCCGATACCGGGCCCACTTACTAAAGACCGAGACTTTCTGCCGAAATTTCGGCAGAGTCTCCCCTATAAATTGGACATTTCCCAAAATTTATACCTGCATAAAAACACAATTTATATTCCCAACTGGCAGCATGCACAATATAAATTCATGCAATTTACATAAATGGCATTCGGCCTTCCAAAAATTCTCAACCAACTATCAAACGATTCAAATACAAATTAAGACTAACATTTAGTCTGCGGCTGCACCTAATAACCTTAGGCTGCCTACGTACCCTCCTAGAGGGATCAAGCCACACGTAGTTCTCTTGTAAAACCTAATTCCACACTCAGGCGATACCTCATATCATTTCTCTGTATTCCACATAATCTCCCCATACGCCGGTACAACCAACGCCACGTATGGGGTCTGTCAACACGCCGGATAACCTACGCCACGTGCGACCATGCCATACTATCACATATCTCCCCATACGCCGGTACAACCAACGCCACGTATGGGGTCTGTCTCAACGCCGGATAACCTACGCCACGTGAGACCTACACGTCATATCACATAACTCCCCATACACCGGTACAACCAACGCCACGTATGGGGCCTGTCCCAACGCCGGATAACCTACGCCACGCGGGACCTCAACATTATATCACAAATCTCCCCATACGCGGGTACAACCAACGCCACGTATGGGGTCTGTCGACACGCCGGATAACCTACGCCACGTGCGACCTTGCCATACTATCACATATCTCCCCATACGCCGGTACAACCAACGCCACGTATGGGGTCTGTCTCAACGCCGGATAACCTACGCCACGTGAGACCTACACGTCATATCACATAACTCCCCATACGCCGGTACAACCAACGCCACGTATGGGGCCTGTCCCAACGCCGGATAACCTACGCCACGCGGGACCTCAACACAATATCTCACAATCTCCCCATACGCCGATACAACCAACGCCACGTATGGGGCCTGTCTCAACGCCGGATAACCTACGCCACGTAAGACCTGAGTATCATATCACATATCTCCCCATACGCCGGTACAACCAACGCCACGTATGGGGTCTGTCCACACGCCGGATAACCTACGCCACGTGGGACCTAACTTTCACTTGGTGGTACTCGTAGTGAATCCAAAATCCGGGGAGGTACTTAAGGTAGTGCGTATAGCACTCCAAACTGACATTCTAGACTCTTTTGTACCCTTGTACAAACATATATAATTTTAATTATATAAACAAATATTCTAATCTTGCGTGAATCCCAACAATAGTCTAGCACCAGATAATCCCCCTGGGAAGGTGAGATTACTCCGGGAGACTCACGGTCAACCAAGGGTCAAACTACCCTAACCCTGGTCAAACGGGCCCACGGGGACCACGACCTCCAAACTCCGATCCGAAAGTTCCTATGGGTTCTATAAGGTATAGGACACTTGTCCTGCAAGTTTGGTTCAGATCGGACGGTCGGATCGCTCACGATCGCACGATCTAACGGTTAATATAAAATATAAACTTTAAATTATTAAATCGGAACATCCGGGGCTCCGATTCACGATCCGTGAATTCCTACACGATCCTAGAATTACCCAGATTAACATATATTAAATTTGGGACCATCCAACGGTCCCAACCTATCGAACCCGGATAACGCGCAATAGGCGATATCCGTTCGATAGTCAAACGACGTCCGAATTGAGATCCGCGAAATCCTACGCGCTCGTGACGGCACGAGGACCTCAAAACTGCCCAGAGACATGCCACCACCCTCGCCCACGCGCCGCCACACGCGCGGGCAGACCGGGTGTCCAAAGCGATTACGGTCCGTCGAAAAATCTTGGAACCGAGACTCCAAACTCCTACCCTAGGTAAAACACCCCATTTGGAGTCACTTTTGTTCTTGGACAACCCCCAAAAAGTGGCCGGAAATGGCCGATCACGGCGGCCGAAGTTCGGCCGAATTTCAATTCGAAAATCAAATTGTCTACGCTACAAATCGATCAATTCCTACCCAACCATCAGCTAGAGCATGCAGAAGGGATGAATTTCCATACCTTGATCGCCAGAAATGGCGGCCGGAGGAGGGAGATCGGAGCCGGCGAAGTTCCGGGCGAAAATCGCCATTTTCCGGCGGCTGGAGCGGCGGCCGATGTCGGGGGAGGGCTGGGTCGTGACGCCGAGGCCGAGCCGGTTCTTTTGGCACCGGTCCCGACCGCAGCCGCGGCCGGTGGCCGGAGATACGAGGAGAGAGAGAGAGAGAGCCGACGGGAGAGGGAGAGAGATCGCGTGAGAGAGAGAGAGAGAAAGAAAGAGAGAGAGAGAGAGAGAGAGAGAAAACCAGATTTTTATAAAAAAATCCCATTTTGAAAGAGAAAACCAGATTTTTATAAAAAATCCCATTTTGAAATATTTACGGTTGTGCCACTGGGTTTCTTTTGACCATATCTCTCTCGTTACAACTCCGATTCGAGCCCACTACGTGTCTATGAACTCGTCTCGGTACGACCTATTCAAAAATACAAGTCACCGTCCCAAACTCTCTCCGGTTAAAAATATGACTAAAATACCCTTAAATAATTAAATAATGGTTAAATTTGGAGAAATTTGGGGTCAGGGTGTTACATCTTGGGAATAAACTTCCAATGTCTAATCCCACGAGATGAGAATGAATATTCATTCCCATATTTAGGAACGCTTGGAAATGAGGACTATAAAATATCATTTTCTCTCATTCCCATGTTAGGTTAGTACAGTATTAGAAATGAAAAGTGGTTCAGTTTTTCCAACAATACTTTTGTTTTATTATTATTAAGTTATTAACATGAAGAGTTTTGTAATGGTAAAAAATGGTATTTAAAAATAATAACATGGGTGAGTTAGTCCAAAAAAATTGCATTAAATGTCTTCCCAAGTGGGGGGAAAAAGTTTCCCAAAGTGAGCCAAAATTCCCTATATATGGGTAGTTCATACCTCATGAGTTCAGAATTGCATTCCTAAGAGTACACTAACCAAACATGAAAATGAAATTTGAAATCTATTCTCAAGCTCCTAAACCTTGAATTAAACGGGCTGTAAATTTAGTGGTTGATGGGATCCCATTAGAACAAAATGGAACATTTTTGCTCACCATTTTAACCCGATGTGTACTCTCACCACCTTTCTTAAAACTTGACACATGTTTTTTTTTTTTTTTTTGGTTGAGAAATTCTATGATTGCATTCATAATTCAGCCAAAAAAGCCAGTAGCCACAAAGGGCCATTACAATAACGGAGCGGTCCAATATCAAAATTAAGACAATTTGGTGTGTCTCCACTAACGATTAAACAGGATCGAAGAAACTCTGGCATAGGCATCCCACTAAAATTGCAAACTTAGAATAATAAAAAAGATATAAAACTTGAAAAAACCAAGTCATAACAATACAAATAAAACTCTCACAAAGTAGAGATGAAAAGCTCTCACAAATGAGAGATAAAAAACTCTCACAAAAGGAGTGGTGGAGATCCGACGCCGAAATGTAGGTGAAGATCCGACGCTGAGCCGTAGCCGCTTATAATGGTTGGATGAAAATCATAACAAAACGAAGACAAATAGAGAAAACCATTTGTCTCTGAAAATGGGGGAAGAGGTGAGAGGAGGAAGAGAAGAGGGGAGAGGGGGGAAGAACAATGACTTCCTCCCCCCTCAAAGTGGAAAATGCTCTAAGAGTGTTTTTTGAGAGAAAGGGGGCTAGGGTTTTTGGGACAAATTTGGAATCTCTCTTAATTTGTTATTTTTAATTTCCTTCTGTCACATGTCTATTAGTATAACCATAGTTAACTTTTTAATTTTAAATATTTAAAAACAAAAAATAAAGTAAATAATATTAATTTAAAAAACTCTCTCTCCTTCGCTCTACCTCCTTGCCGAGCCATCCCCCCATACAGCCACCCCCTCAGCAACCATAGCCACCATTCCCTCCACGCTCACCTTTTTTACTCTCAGCCACGCCCGCCCCACCTAATGAAGTTTGCTCCCAAGAACAACCTCCATATCTCTTGATCTTCAAAATGGGAATTGATCTGGTTGTAAGAATTTTGGGCGACTGAAAACAAATACAAAGGATTAAAGAATAAATTCAGGGAATTGGAACGGGTTTAATAATGAAAGTGGAAGATGAATCACTTTCATTAGATTTTTGGCTTTTTTCCCTTCTTTTTCTTTCTAAAGAACTCTGAATAATCCTAGAAACTTTTGTGCTCACGTCACACCTAAACAAAAGTTATAAATCCAATTGATCGATAAGAAAAAGAAGTCAAAGCTTGTACAAGTTCCACAATGACTATCAGTCACTTCACCTGCTTGCCTCTACTTTTACATTGGAGGTTTTGCTGTGGCTGGGGTGTTGGGGTAGTGGTTGTGGAACTTGTGGTTGGGGGCGTGTTAGACGGGGGAGAAGATTGGGAGCAGACTTCGTTGGAGGGTTGTGGCTGGGGTTGCTGGTAGAGATAGGGCTTCAGGGAGAGAGAAGGAGAGAGAGGTTTTATTTTTATTTTTAATAATAGTATTTTACGTCACACCTAAACAAAAGTTCTAAATCCAATTGATCGATAAGAAAAGAAGTCAAAGCTTGCACAAGTTCCACAATGACTATCAGTCACTTCACCTGCTTGCCTCTACTTTTACATTGGAGGTTTTGCTGTGGCTGGGGTGTTGGGGTAGTGGTTGTGGAACTTGCGGTTGGGGGCGTGTTAGACGGGGGAGAAGGTTGGGAGCAGACTTCGTTGGAGGGTTGTGGCTGGGGTTGCTGGTAGAGATAGGGCCTCAGGGAGAGAGAATGAGAGAGAGGTTTTATTTTTATTTTTAATAATAGTATTTTACATCACACCTAAACAAAAGTTCTAAATCCAATTGATCGATAAGAAAAGAAGTCAAAGCTTGTACAAGTTCCACAATGACTATCAATCACTTCACCTGCTTGCCTCTACTTTTACATTGGAGGTTTTGCTGTGGCTGGGGTGTTGGGGTAGTGGTTGTGGAACTTGCGGTTGGGGGCGTGTTAGACGGGGGAGAAGGTTGGGAGCAGACTTCGTTGGAGGGTTGTGGCTGGGGTTGCTGGTAGAGATAGGGCCTCAGGGAGAGAGAATGAGAGAGAGGTTTTATTTTTATTTTTAATAATAGTATTTTACATCACACCTAAACAAAAGTTCTAAATCCAATTGATCGATAAGAAAAGAAGTCAAAGCTTGTACAAGTTCCACAATGAGTATCAGTCACTTCACCTGCTTGCCTCTACTTTTACATTGGAGGTTTTGCTATGGCTGGGGTGTTGGGGTAGTGGTTGTGGAACTTGTGGTTGGGGGCGTGTTAGACGGGGGAGAAGGTTGGAAGCAGACTTCGTTGGAGGGTTGTGGCTGGGGTTGCTGGTAGAGATAGGGCCTCAGGGAGAGAGAAGGAGAGAGAGGTTTTATTTTTATTTTTAATAATAGTATTTTACTTTATTTTTTTTAATAAATATTTTAAAAGATTTAAAATTAAAGAGTTAACTATGATTATATCAATAAACATATGTCAAGTTTTGAAAAAAATAATAAAAATACACATTGAGTTAAACTGGTAAACAAAAATACTTCCTATAAGACAAAATGAATAACTATCAATAGTAAATCTAAATCTTCGTATGAATGCTTTGTGTTTCGGAAGTACAGAGCCAGAGAGGGGGGCAGTATTTATGGCAATTTTAGTTTCGCCCCGGGTGTATATAGCAATAGACGTTCGTTTGGCTCGTACATTTACACAAAGTACCTTTGGTCCCACAAATCAAATCAAATCATACACAAATTTGGTTACAAAAAAAGCAAGGCAAACATTTCATGCTCGTTCAACCAAGCAACTGAATACAAAATATCCTCAATATCATTTCATTCTGGATAATGAGTAGGATACTTTTTAATTAATATATAGCCAGATTGGATCATAGTTAATTGCAGATTAACTTTTCTGCATAGCCACATTCTCATACACAACCCAACAGAATTTTATTTGAAGCCTTTTAACAGCCAACCAGAAAAACACCACCAACAAAAAAAGAACCCAACAGACACTAATCCATGACACAAAATGTAAACCTCAATTATTGATCAATATTTTTTCCTTAACCGGAGACTTTGACATCGACGACGGTGTTGTCGTCAGCCTCATGTTTCTCAGCAGGAATTGGGATCAAACCCCTAGCTCTGCAGGTATCAACAGCCCCTACGAACATGTCCTCCAAGCTGTATTTGAACTCAAACCCGTGGTCCGTCAACTTCTTTGAAGAAAAATGGATATTGGTCAAGTTCTCCTCAATGTTATCGAACCTGCTCGTGCAAACCAATTGGTCCAACTCTCCATTTAGTTAAATTCAATTATATATGTAATTAACAATAATTAATCAATTGATGTTGAAGGGTTTAGTTAATTACTTTGTGGGAATATTGTACTCGGGGTATTTTTCTCTCAGCAATTTTGCAATGTCGTAAATTGTAGCATCATGGGAAGAACAAATGTAGCGACCCTCTGCTTTAGGGTGCTCGTACAAGTATATGTGAGAGAGGCAGAGGTCGTCCAAGTGAACGAACTGCCCTCGCTTTATAATCGAATAATGAGATGTATTTCCTGTAATAATTAAGTAATATTTGGTTAATTCATGAACACTGATAATTAAAAAAATTGCAAAATATAAATTTTTTTTTGGGGTACCAGTGAGTGGGGAAAGTCCGGTGATGAGGCTTGGTGGCATGGATGGCATGAGAAATGGGCCAATCACAAGAGTTGGGATAATGGTAATGAAATCAATGTTGTTTTCTTTGGCAAACTTCCAGGCAGCTTGCTCAGCTAGAGTCTTGGAGGCGAAGTACATCTGAGGAGAAGACACCATTACATCAAATCCAGAATTAACAATTTGATTAACATGTTTTTGAAGTTAAATAGTGTATATGGATGTAATTATATTCACGTGTTTAATTGCTTACCCAACCAGTCATTTTGACAGAGCGGCAAAATTCAACATCGCTCCAGTCGGTTTCGTCGTAGAATGACTTCTGGTGCTCTTCGACATTCACGGTTCCTGCTGAGGATGTAAACACCAGCCTTCGAACTGTTTTTGCCTTGAGGCATGCCTTGAGGATGTCTAGCACCCCATTTATTGTTGGCTTGATCACTTCGTTCTGCCAAACCACAACATGTTTTAACTTTGTTTAATTTTCTCTTCATTTTAGTACACGGTAGAAAGCCCAAAACAAACAAACAAAATCTACTCTTCTTCTGCTCAACCAAAGCACCAAACTTGTCCTAATAAATAGTACAATGGGGTACCATTACTCTCTCATCTATGGCCATCAAGCACAAAATAGTAAATTTAAAGTATATAATATAACCATTGACCACTGACCACTGTTCTGTCTGAAACAAATGAAAGAAAAATGCTAAGAAAAGACTTGGTCTGCCGCCGCCACCATCCTCCATTTTTATTTGAAATTATGATGAGACATAAGAAATAAGGCTAATGCATACCTCGGGGTCTTTGGACTCAAAATCCATAGGAGTGGCGACATGGAACACTCCGGTGCAGCCTTGAATGGCTTCATCAAAGCTTCCCTCGTCCCCCAGGTCAGCCTTCCACAGCGTCAAGTGCGTCTCGGCCTTTGGCAACTCCAGCAGATGCTTCACCTTCTTCTGATTCGCTGTTACAAACAAATATTAATCACGAATCATTAAGTCGAAAGTACTATTAATAAAACAAACTGAAAACATAATAAATTGTGGGGAAGGGAAGACGGACTAGGATCCCGCACGGTGGCTCGAACAGTGTAACCGCGCTCTAAGAGTCTCATGACGAGCCATGAGCCGATGAAACCGGAAGCGCCCGTCACACAAACAGATTCAGACTCTGGTCCCATATTTGAATCAAATCAAGTATGTACTGCTTGCTTATTCAATTTATATATGACAAAACGAACAAAAGTGGATGCTCAACTTTCCCAAATGTTAACCTTATAAATACTTACTCATGGGGGGACTGACTAGTTGGAGTTTCCTACGACCCCAGCTAACAATTAGCAGCCTAACACCCCCTCACACCCGCTTTTACTGTTTTAGCTCAGCTTCCGGGCCATCACGTGCTTTCCTAACGGTGGGTGCACGTGCGTGGTAGTTGATTCATTTCTAGTTTTGTTTTACCTGGTCAACTCTAGTGCCCATCGTGGAATGGTGCAAGTGGCGCCATCGGCCAAACTTTTTTTACTTTATATTATATATTAATATTATAAAAGTGTATTTGGTGGCACATCACTTGGTACAAGGCCCAAGTTTGAGTCCTAATGATGTTATTCTATTTATATTTTTCTTCTTTTTTCATTATAATAACAAAATTTAAAATAGTTTTTTTTAAAGTATAAGCATGTGAAAAGAAAAAAAAAGGGGGAAAGTTCCGCCTAAACTAACAACATTATATATAAAAAAAGAAAAAAAAAGAAACTTTCTTTCACTCAAAACAAAACCAAAATAGAAATTCATGTCATTCTTCTTTTTCTTGAGCTCTTTTTTTTTTTTTACCGTACATACTAATATTTAACTTTATAAAATGAAAATATTAAAAAAAATTTGAATCTGATTTGTGATTGTTATTGCATGCTAATTAATGAATTTTAGTTATAAAAAAATTTATTTTATGATAATAAGTTCTGGCAAAATTTTTTATTTAATATTTTCATATTAGACTATGTGAGGGCTCTAGTTTAAATTTCGCACATGACCCTCAAAATCTCAGGACCAGCCCTGCTAAACTTTCCTCCCTCTCATACTCTCGTTGGTATTTGATTGACTCACATTTTATGTGAACTAAACAAGGATTAACATCCCTTTATTTTTAAATCACTTATATGCATAAAAATAAAAGTACACCTAGATTTATATGCTACCAGAATCAAGAAACATAAGAGCAAGTGCAGCGCAACCCCCCAGCCATTGCAACAGGCCCCCCAGGCCCATTTTGGACCTCCAGTGCACAAAAGGCAGCCCGGGCAAGGCATGAGACCCACCAACCCGGCAAGCCCACAAGCAATTCAGGATTGGGTTGTTGCCCAAAGGCTGCTGACGTCAGCGGCTGTTTTTCAATTTTTGTTGTTGTTTGTGCATGGAATACACGCGCCAACCGTATAAAAATTTGAAAATCCGCTGCTGACGTCAGCGTGCCGTCAGCACTAACCCACCAGCCTACATAACCCAATGGCTACAAGCCACATGACTTCTCTTGGAGTCTCCGATCAAAAAATCTTGCCCAATCCAACTGCTGTCCAATTTTTGGCTAAAAAAATATCAAAATATTTTGGAAATATTTTCTATAAATACCTACCAATATTATTCACTTTCTACACCAAATCTTCATACAAATTCATCTTATTCCAATATTTTTCACTTTCCACACCAAATTTTCTACTACAAAAATTCAAATGGCCTCTTCCATCGAAGTCGGAGGGTCATGGACAAAAGTTCGAAGAGGTCAAAATCTTGGCGACGAGGTTATTTTTTTTTTCCTTTTTATTCAATTTAATGTATTTTTATTTATTTATATATTTCTTGCATTTCCAATTTCATTTTTTTAATAGATTATTCAAGGCAAAACAAAAAAGAGGAAAACCATTACACATGGCTTCTCAAGTGAACAATGCCTGCAGTCGGTTCTAGTAGTGTGTTTCGTGTCGGAAATAATAGCACTATTAAGTCCCCCGAAGGAAAATACTTCCCCACGTCGTGATCCGGTAGAACCGCCTCCACCAATGATTGAGTCGTCCTTGTACTCGATTGAGTCGTCCTTGTACTCGATTGTGTCGGACTATGAGGATCGAGAATATTTCAATTGTATGATGAGTGGGTAGATATTTCAATTGTATGATGAGTGAGTAGGTATTTCAATTGTATGATGAGTGAGTATGTATTTCAATTGTATGATGAGTGAGATGTGAATTTTATAATAAATATGCACACGTGGCAACCGAAAATCTTATCCGAAAATTTAATTTGAAATTTTATTCGAAAATGTAATCTAAATGTTTAGGTGAGAATTTTATAATAAATATTGACATGTGGCAACCGAAAATTTTATCCGAAAAGCTTATCAAAATTAATGGTTTAAGTATAAAAAATAGAAAATAAATTAAAGTGAATAGTAATTGTCATTGCCCTTGCCTTTTGGGGTGGAGCCAAAAAAACAAGGCTGCCACTATTCACATGAATAGTAACAAACCTTGCTTTGCCTTTGCCTTACCCTTACCCTTGCTCTTTGGGGTGGAGGTGCTCTAATCCCATAATTCATGGACAAAACTATATCAAGAAATAAAAATACACTAATTTTAATGTACTTTGTATTTGTGTTATAAAACTGCCACACTTATAAATGGAAACTGTTATTTATACTTTAAAAATAAATCAACATACACTCATAGTATAATTTTTAAATAATTTGGTATAAGTTCAATTTTATGATAGAATTTGGGTGCAATACATATTTTAATAATTCAAGTCCCTGATTCAATGTCAATAGGATTACATTCCTTTTCTATATGATGTAATTATATAGTATTTCTTTTAAAATTTATTTTCATGTACCAATTATGCCCTTATGATTTAAATCGGGAAAGAATGATTTATATCATAATAATTAGCTAATTAATACAACTATTGATTCTGATTGCAATTCATAAACGGGTAATAAATTAATTTTAGGCCAATAATTACTATATTTGACCTTTTAGTTAATTTTGATTTGAATTTATAAAATATTTTCTTGTCTATCCATTTTAATTTTGAAAATCCCATAAACACGTGCTAATACAAAAAATAAAAAAATAAATTTCGTATAATCTTTCTTCTTCATCTACTTCATCTTCTTCTTTCTTCTTTCTTCTTTTTCTTCTTACAATCCTATGGAGGAGCTATAATTATCTATGGACTAGGAATATACATGAATATTAATTAGGTATGGATAGGTAAATTACCTATGGAGGAGGTATACATATGAATGCTATTTATCTATGGAGGAGGTATACATATGAATGTTAATTACTTATGGAGGCGATATATGATATCAAATTACCTATGAATAAGGTATACACAAACCTGCAATACAGGTAAATCAAACCACCCAAAGACATATATACTTCACCATAAGGTATTCACTAGTTGAAAGCGTTTTGATAAATTGAGATTAATTGTAGAAATGTGATATTAATTTATTGATTGCAGTAATTAATAAAATTTAGAGAATTGACTGTACAATGACAATATGTATAAATGTGTTAAAACCGTGGCCAAGGCTTTGCATACTTGGCTAGCCTATTGAGTCGCTAGACCCAATTCTATGTCAAAAGAGATGTAAACTGCATTCGTAGTACAAACTCAAAATTGACTTATATCGAAAGATGCTCGATTATAAAACGTAACGAGCATATAAATGATAACTTTTTTTAAAGTGTCACTAATACATTTATATTAAATTATTAATTTGGCGCTAGATTTGAAGTGAGTTATAAATTTTGCTGTATGTAATTGTATCTCCAAAAACGTGTCGTGTGGTGTGGTGATAGAGAGTGCTTGTCAGAGAGTGCTTGTCGTGGGCAATATTCTTTTTCAGTCAGTGGTAGTAAGTACACCCGAACCAATCAATCTCATAGTCATACTCATTATCTCTTCTATCCTACCACCGAAATCAAAGTCAAGGGCCATCATTCAACAACCACTTTGGGCAGTTTTCCCCTAACATCCCAAGCCGAAGCAGATAAATAGTAATCAATTAACTGATGATGGGTCAAGGTTGTGATTTAGATGGCTGGGCCCAAAAAAGCTAAACTAATAAAACAAACCTGGGCCTAGCAAGGCGCATAGGTTTTCTCTAGAGGGCTGACTCTTAGTGCATAGAGTTAAAATTGGCCCGAAAATTGTTTCCAGTGGACAATCAATAGCAATCGCAAAAGAAGCTTTTTTTCCTTTTTCTTTTGAAAAAATTTAAGGCTAACATCAAAAGACTCCCTTTAAGTTTGGGGTCATTCTCAATATGGACCCTGAGATATTAATTTCATCAATTTGCACTCAAATATTTTCAATCTTGTCCAATTTTATCCTTTCATTAAGTTGACTATGTGGTCAATCGTTAACTGCTAACGTGGCTACCGTGGAACCCAAAAATTAAAGTGTTTTTGACTTAAAAAATCATTTAAAATTTTAGAAATTAATTTTACAAGATAACCAAAAAAAAATAAAATTGAACTAAAATAAAATAAAAGCAAACCCTACCAAACCTCCACTTTCCCCAGCCACACCAACCCTTACCCACCTTCAGTGGCAAACCTATTAAGGATCAAGGAGGTGCCTCCTCTTGTCGGAAAAACCATTGTAGGTGCTTCGAATTGCCCATTTGCTCAATTGCTGGTGGTGCTTTAGGTGTAAAAATTACCTTATTTCCATTTTCAGCATTAAGTAAATGTCTTAGTCCTTTTACATTCATTTATTTTTATATTACTTCATTTACTTAAGTTTACAATGTAAATAAGGAAGTATCCTCCATTTGGATTCAAATAAATTACTAGAAAATCAATTTCCCACCAAATCAAAATATGAAAAATCGGTTTTAGTGCAAAATACGATTTAGGCTAAAAATGATAGCTCATTAAGTCAATATATACTTCATAATAAAATCCCATAAAATCAAGTTTTCTTATTTGATGTGTGAGGAATAAAAGCCGCAAAAAATTATCTTAGAAAATGATTATTCCAAAAAACCATTTTTCATACTTAGTCAATATTTTTACATAAAACAATTTTTCATGTATAATATGAATGCATGAAGGGACTTAAGGTCAATCAAGTTAAAAAGCCTTAGATGTTCAATCCACAGAGTTTTTAGCCTTTCAAAATTGCACATTGGCTAAAAAATTCGTGGGTCAGCCAGTGCTCACTGCCACTCCATACCCAGCCCAACCCACCCCCACAAGCCACCTTCCATCCCTACCCACCCTCCTACCCAGGACCTAGCCTTCACAATCCACTCTCTTTGTCTCTGTTTCTCTCTTACTTTGTTTCACACAAATTTTATTCAAGGTAGAAAATTCTTAAAGCATAACTTAATTGATTTAGAAAACCCTAAAAAGAATCATTGCATGAAGTCAATCCCATGATCAAATTTCAAAGGAATTTTCAAAGCAAAAGAGAGATACCCAAGAAGGGAAAGCAGTGCAACTTTTCTGATTAAGCAAACAATGGCAGAAGGAGAACCATAAAAAATTCAACTTAACAACATAACATTGGCAAAGGCATGAAGGAAAGAAAAGAAAGGGAAAAGTGGCAATTGTCTGGGTGGCTGGGTACGAAAAGAGGGCTACCATATTTTGAGGTGGAAAAGAGCTTTAAGATATCAATGGCATCAAGGTCTCGCCCAATGCCTTCAGTTGCATAACTATAGTCCATAGTCGTAGCAAGGTTGTGGCTCAAACCGCCACAATTTCAGCCGTGCCAGTTGTAGGGGCTTTTTTCTTCCGGCAGCTACAAATGGGCTGGGCTGCCGTAAGGAGCGAATTGATGAAATTATTCTCTGTGCCTGAGTTCAAATATCAAGCCCCAAGAATGCTTCGAAAGGATAGTGAAGCCTTAGGAAACACCTTGGTTACCTTTACCAACAAAAACAACAACAGCTTACAGATAAATTCTTGGGTTGGCATGAGAAGCTTGTGGCATAGGAGTTGAGCATTCATGAGTTTAGCATGAGAGAGAGAAATGACTGCGATTTCCTATGAGAAACATAGTTTTTAAGGCATGAGGGAAGGGATTCTAAGGGGATTCGTTGAGGAGAGAGAGGGGGAGAGAGATGAGGGCAATGAGTGGCTTGAGTGTTTTTCTGGCAGCTTGACAGAGACTCTGTCAAGTTTTAGAACAGTATGTCAGAAGAGGGAAAATGAGGAGAAATGATGAATAGAGCACGAATTTGCTGGGTTTTGCAGGTGAGAGAGAAAGCTTGCTCTCTGGATGGGGTTGTTTAAGCTAGTGATGAAGTAGTAGGTGTGCTGGGTAGTTTTCGGTAGCTTGACGAAAACTCTGTCAAACTTTGGAAAAGTTTACCAAAAGGGAAAATGGGGAGAGATGGAAGGATGAGGCTCGAAATTACAGATGTTTTAGATATGAGAGATGAAGCTTGCTCTCTAGATGTAGGTTAAGATGATGGGTAGGAAATGCCTCTTTTTATAGGTGCTGGAAGCTACTCTTTTCCAAGAAACCCTATTGGTTTCTATCCAATTTGGGCAAGCTTTTTCCTTCATTTCTCCTCCATTCCTTTGACTTATCCTATTTGGTGAAATTCTCTCTGCCAATTTGCACAAAATTAAGGATTTTTGGGAACTTAATGCTCTTCCTGCAGCTGTCTCAGTGGAGAACTCCCATTTTCAGCCATCTTTCTTCCTGTTTTTCTCCCATCTTCTAGGCTAGATCTGATGGGGGGAAAGAAATGGGTATGTACACTGGTTTGAAGAGTGTTTTGCTCAAGTATCCATTGGTTTTTTGGATGTTTTTGCTTGAAACTTATTCCCTCCCATATACTGGAGCCTCCCAGCAGCTTACACACATGGATATTTTGGCTTTCATCTTGGCTTTTGTTTTCAGCTAGGTGCTGGAGATTTGCAGATATTTTCTTGGGTTTCTTGGGCTATTCTTTAAGATAATGGGCTAGTTCACTAAAGGGATGGCCCAACTTCCCAAAGTGATAGGCTATCTTTTCTAAGGTAATGTGCTATTTTCTCTCCTTTATGCTTACCCACATATTTGGGCTCAAGAAATGGGCTTGAGTTTCGGGGCTCCCAAACAGCCCAAAACTTCAATTTCTCGGCTCATCAATGGGCCTCATGAAAACTCGTAGCCACATGCATTCGCGTGACTTGGGACTACTTAACCTTGTAGCGTGGCTTGTTGCTTATTTACTTGGCGTGGCAGGTGTGCAAGTGCATATGACAAACTCTTGCGTACCCAAGTTGGGTTTCTTCCCAAGTTAGGTGTCGTACTGGGTTAGAAATATATTTGGGCACAACCTTGGATTTTTTGGGCCTCAACACCAGTCGTGTCCTAAAAATCACCAAACTTTTTAGCTTCTCGTCTTAAATGCTCAAATTCATAAAATTCTTCAACTTTTCAATTTCAATCCCTTCAGCAATCAAACTCTTAAACACTTCAGCTTGGATGCCTAGGATCATTATTGTTAAACGACTTTTCTTTCTTCACCTTCTAATGCTGGGCTGGCTAGGTGGTTACAATCGAGGGATAGGAGAACGAAGCAACGAGCTGGGCTAGGAGGGAGGGAGGGATGGTGTTTCCGCTGCTACTACTAATGAGAACATTGCGGCTATTGTTGGTGTTGGGGGAGGCTGTGGCAGGAATTGGTGGCGGTGGGTATGGAGGTCGGTAAGGGTTGGTGAAGCTGGGGAAAGTGGAGGCAAGGTAGGGTTTGCTTTTATTTTATTTTATTCCATTTTATGTTTATTTTTTTTGGGTTAGGTTGTATAATTATTTCTAAACTTTTAAATTATTTTTTAAGTAAAAAAAACTTAAATTGTTGGGTCTCACAGTGGCCACTTTAGCAGTTAACGATTGATCACATAGTCAACTTAACGGAATGATAAAATTGAACAAGTTTGAAAATATTGGGGGTTTTGTAAATTGATGAAATTAATATCCCGAGACTTGTATTGAGAATGACCCGAAATCTAAAAGGGATGTTTTGATGCTAGTTCAAAAATTTAATAGGTGGTCCAGTTTGTATTGACTTGAAAGAATCTCTGGTGCCGTACATAAAATTGGGTCGTTGGTTGGGGTACATGATGTTGCAGGATAGATAGCCTCTTCTTCCCCTTCACCTGAGCTGCAGAATCCCAAAATCAGAAATGGGTCCTCAACATCTGAGGCAGGTACCAAATATGATAATCTTCTTGTTTTTACACGTTCCACCACGTGTGTGTGCCTGTTTTCTTTTTATCTCTCTAAATGTTTCGAAGCAAGCATGCATGCATGCATGAGTATCTATGTAAAAGGCGCATGTTATATGTCTTTGGATCTCGAGTCGCATTGTCACCCTTAAATGAAGCCACCCAGCGGTTCGGCCATTTATAATTTTATCAAACCATACTGTTTTTATTATCGCAAAAGAATAAAATAAAAAAAAGTTAAAAGGGATAAAAACACAGTAGTCTGTCCGTCTAATTAAGGTTCACATGCATTGCTTTGCTGCTAACAAAATGGATGGCAGAGCTATAAGCGTGGCGTGGGGGCAGCTTTCACGTGTATGTTTCAAAACCCTTACCGACGTAACCCTGCAGCTTTGTGAGTTCCTATCCTATGCAAACTGACTTTTTTTATAAATTAAAAAAAATTTTAATTTTTAATTTGGTAATATTATTTTGTACATGATTTGGTAATATTAGTGCATGCTGCATGCAGATATCATCACATAAGATGTAACGGTTGTCCGCTGAATAGTAAGATCCTAGCAAAAGGGAAAGCAAGCAAGGGACCAAATTTCCTTTTTCTATGTTCTTTGCTTTGCTTTTGTTTTAAATCAAATTAAAACTCACTCAGATATCAAAAGAAGCACAAAAATATGTGATCTGATTAGAAGCTTCGGCGTATGGGGACCCTCACTCCTTGTGGCATATTAGTATCCGTTAGATCAGTTCGTTATTAATAAGGAAACACCACGCGTCATTTGTCGTCATATCCATCCTCCTTGAACCACGGTTCTAACCTACCAAACGTCGCCGTGATGTCTGCTTAAGTGAATTTCGCTTTCACTTTCGGCAGGGCACCTTTGGTCCTTCTTCGCCCATCAATTCTGAGGTTTACTAAAGTCTCCATCTTTGTTTTTATCTCCCTCGTCATCTGCCAATCGAATCACACACCATGCAATGTATCACGGTGTAACTTTGTAGCGTAGCTGAATTTGAACAGTGCGCTAAAGTCGGACCGTGACACAATGAATGCATCATTATTTAACAGAAAAATGATGGCATCACTATAAGAGCAACATGTCAGTGCATCTCAAGCTTTACCAAAGGTTGGGTTTGTTTACAAATTTACTTCTGCTTGTTTTAAAACATTCACAGCAACTTAAATAATCATGAACCTATTGGTTTTTATAATGTCGGGGACTGGACGTCCTTATTCCACTCGGAAATGGAAATCCAGTCCAATCACACCAGTCAGACGTTACTGCCCTATCGTTTTAACTTTTACTAGATAGATTACAACACAAAGGAAGGGCATGATCGGGTTTTCACTTTTGTTTGCTGCAACAGCAAATGAAGAGAGGAATTAACTGCAGCAGCAAATAATATTCCAACTGGGAAACTTTTAGCAAAATACAGCTACACTACAGTGCACTTTCCTTTCTAAACCGCCACGAGTTTATTATAAATTTCCTTTCTTTTCATTTTCTTGTTTGTGAATTTATTAGAGACAGCAAACAGAGGAAGCGAAACAGGAAGAAAGAAAAATGAAGCGTTGGGGTGTGGTTTTCTTTGTTCTTCTGCTTATCCAAAGTCGGGGAATTTTGAAACCAGTAGAAGCAGAAGATGGGTTTGTGAAAACCAGAGGACTGCAACTTGTCTTGAATGGAGTCCCTTACTATGCGCATGGGTTCAATGCCTACTGGTTGATGTACGTGGCCACTGACCCATCCCAGAGAGACAAAATTTTATCTGCCTTTCAAGAGGCTACAAAACACGGCCTCTCCATAGCAAGAACTTGGGCTTTCAGCGATGGCGGTTACAGGCCTTTACAGTCTTCTCCCGGCTCCTACAATGAGCAAACTTTCCAGGTTAATTAGCCATGAATTCAATTCTCCTTGCATTTTGTTTTATAATTTGTTTGGTTTCATTATTAAAAATCAAGTCTTTTTATTTTGTTTCATAGTTTTGTTTCAATTTGGGTCTGAAAGTTTCCGTTTTTGGCTCAAAGGGTTTGGATTTTGCGATATCTGAGGCGAAGAAGCATGGGATTAAGCTGATATTAAGTTTGGTGAATAACTATGAGAACTTTGGAGGCAGAAAACAGTATGTGGACTGGGCTAGAAGCCAAGGGCAGTCTATAACATCGGAGGACGATTTCTATACCAATTCTGTAGTGAAGGATTTTTACAGAAATCATATCAAGGTGAATCAGAATCAGATTCTCTCTCCCACTCATGATCATGAATATGTTTTTTGATTTATTTGTTTTAGTTTTGTCATTACTATTACTATTTGCTTTTGGGAAAGCGGTGGTTGGGTTGAATGTAAATAAAGATTAATAATTTATTTGGCAGTTGTAGATGAAATGTTCTCAGTTTTAGTTGGTTGGTTTTCCTCTTCTAGTATAATTAATTTGATAATGAGAAATAATTTATATTAATTGATTACCAATTTGGCAAAGAGTAGGTGTGAAAGGTTGAAAATCGTGGTAGTAGTTTCAGATAGATCATCTCAGACTAATTTTTACTAATATGGCGTTTTCTGATCTTGTGTAATAGACTGTACTTACGAGGACAAACAGTCTGACTGGAGTTGCTTACAAAGATGAACCAACCATAATGGCTTGGGAGCTGATGAATGAGCCAAGATGCACTTCAGACCCATCAGGAAAAACCATTCAGGTCTGGTCTGGTCTGGGAAACCATCTCTTTCTTTCAATTTTTATTTTATAAATTTTGTTCCTTTCATTTAATCTCATCAGTTAATACTTGATTATGTTCCACAAGTCTTGAAAAGCGATGTTAGGCGTTTTCTTGTCCAAGAATTTGTATCATGGTCATTGGTGCGCCTCACAATTATTTATTTCTTTTTTCTAATACAAGCGACATTAGGGAATAGGGTATTCGGACACAGGACATCGAGTGCGCCCCACCTATATTTCTTGAGTTGGTCGCTTACCCATCCCGCTAGTCAGGCCCAACTTTTGGCTAAATTGAAGAGAAGCCTAGTGCGTAATGCTCCTCATGCTTGCATAGCCATGATGAGTTCACCAATTTGACAAGCTTAACATACCACAAGGAATTGTACCTAAATCTTACACTGGAAATTTATAGAAACAAATAAATTAATTAAAAGAAGAAAAAGGAAATGTTTGAGCTTTGCGTTTGTTTGTTTGACAGGCGTGGATAACCGAGATGGCATCTTACTTGAAATCTATAGATGGAAATCACTTGCTAGAAGTTGGTCTTGAAGGGTTTTATGGAGCATCAAAGCAGCAAACTAATCCAAATTACTTTCAAGTGGGAACAGATTTTATTGCAAATAATCAGATCCCCGGCATTGACTTTGCTACTGTTCACTCATATCCTGACCAATGGTAAAGGTTTCATGGAGTAAGTTTCCTTTACAACTTAATTTAAAAAGATAACGAGTTTTCTGAATTGGGTTCTTTTTAATGATGCGCAGGTTATCTGGGTCAAGTTATGAAGACCAAGTCGCTTTCTTGAACAATTGGGTGAATGATCATATCCAAGATGCACAAAACATACTCAAGAAGCCAATTCTCTTTGCTGAGTTTGGAAGGTCTTTGAAAGAGTCAGGTTACACCACAAACCAACGGGACCGAATTTTCACCAGTGTCTACTCGGCCATCTACTCGTCAGCTAGGGGTGGAGGTGCAGCTGTTGGTGGCTTATTCTGGCAGCTTCTGGCTGAAGGAATGGATTCTTTCCAAGATGGGTACGGCGTTGTGTTGAGTGAGAGCTCCTCAACAGTTAGTTTGATTTCTGAGGAGTCACAGAGGCTTATTAAGATTCGGAAGATGTATGCCAGGCTGAGAAACATTGAGAAGTGGAAGCGAGCAAGGGAGATTAGAAGGGCTCAATGGTGGTCTGGGAACAAGCTCAATGATACAGGAAACTGAGAAAAGAGAAATTGTATTTAAGCAACAATCCCAAAATGTACTTCACTAGATATATAGATGAAAGATACAACTTTATTGATATTATTAAATAACAAGCAGGTTTAGTTACATACATCAAAGCAAGTTGTTAATTTACATAAATAAGTGTTCCGGCTACATCAAGTTAAAGCCACGAGCGAGCTTCATCAAGGTACTGTCACCGTGGCTCAATCTGAACAAGTACCCCTTTGTAAAATTGATGAATTCAAATGACAGTTCCATCTTTAATAGTTGCATTCTTCAGTACGACTGTGATTCCAGACCGAATGTAAAATCCTTCCTCTGCCCTGTCTGCTTCTTCAACTCCCTGGCAAGTCAAAGCAATTTGTCCAGCAATGTTTTAAGTAAGAAATAATTCTGAGTTCTTTATGTTTCATGAAATTTGAAGTCTTAAATTTCGAAAAAAGGAGCACTTACATCAGTATTTGTGATCATTACGTTTCTTCCTATCTTCGCATTCTTGTCGATTATGCAATTCCTTCAAGAGAGATGACATGCAAAATCAGCATAAAGAGCAAGAATTCTTTTCAGAACTTAATAGGCATATCCACAGCTGATAGTATCTCACCAGATTTTGGTATTTGATCCAACACCAACTGGAACCTTTCCTAGAGCTACAAGAGATGCAATCTCAGATTCAGTTTGGTAGTAGTCTGCACCCATCATCATAGTATCCTGAAAATCGATTTTTCATAACCAAATATAATCAGTGCTTCAAAACGTTATTTGCCCACTAAAAGTTGGTAAAACTTCACTAGATACAAGAGATGCTTTTGTCGCCAGCGAATTCCCCAGGGTACAATATTATCCAACACAATCAATGAATCTAACTGTCGCTTGAAATATAACATAAAAAATGACTTCAAAATTGACATATTGGCATCTAGAAGCATGTATAGAAGGTAGCTCACCTTAAGTTCTACACCAGACTCTAAACGTGAGCGCACACCCACAATAGAGTGTTGAACACTACATTCTCGCAAGAAGCAACCATGGGAAACTATTGCGTCTATAATCTGCACAATTCAATTTTCCATGAGATACAAAAGTACAGCCTAAGCAACAAAGTAATTTAAGCTTACAATCATACCCTGCATTTTTCAACTTTTGTAGGTGGCAAGAATCTAGGAGATGTGTAGAAAGGTGTCTTTGGATCATTGAATTCAAACTTTGGAGGCTGCATGAAAGAAACTATGTAATCAGTTTGCCAAACCATTTTCTCATTTTCAAGTAATAAAAGATAAAAAAATCCCATGGAGTTTTAACATACTCCTAAATACATTTATAGTTAACCAAAAGCAACTTCAGTCCAAATTATATGACATATTTCCTGAATGAAGAGAGAGTTCTAACTCCTATTGCGAACAATGTCACTTCATCCCTACTCATGTACATTCTTAATTCTTCCTTTTTCCTACAAATTATCACAATAGCTAACCAAAATAAATTGTTAGCTCTGGCTTCCTTCAGTTTGCACATATAACTCCAAATGGCTCAGGGGATGACAAGTGCCTTAAGGATTGAAATAATAGTACAGTAAAATCAATTGAGTAGAGGTATTACCAACCTGTTCTGTGAGGGCCAAGTTTGCATCAAAAAAAGACTTCACAGTTCCAATATCCTCCCAGTAGTCATTGAATAGATATGCCTGATCATGTAAGAGCATGTAACTTAGTGACTCAATTGCCAAATCAGGGGCCAATAAAATTAACATATCAAAACCAGACTTTGAGAAAATATTTCCATATTAATATTGGAAGAGAAAAACTAAAAGGAAAAATAAAGATGAAAAAAACTATAGTCTGAAGGGCTATCTCACCTGGACATTGTGTTCCCTCACAGCTGATGGAATAATCTCAGAGCCGAAATCATTACAAGAAGGGTAGCTCCATCTTAATAACTTTAGTAGGACATCAGTTCTAAACACATAAACACCCATTGATGCAATATAAGGAGATTTCATAGCCTCCAGCTCAGAAAGCCCTAGAATACTGGTGTCAACTTGCTGCAGTGTGTAAAAAACATTATTTAGGGGAACGCTGTGGTACATCAGCTGGAATTAAAATAGATATGAAGTCCTTTGATAACACTAAATCTGGGAAAGGGAGGAAAACACTGAATACAAACAAAATAAGCATTTTTAATTACCATTGCTTCTAGGTCAGGGCCTTTTGGTTTCTCAGCAAATTGGATTATACGTCCTGATTGGTCAATTTTCATGAGTCCGTAATCTGATGCCCGGCTGCATGACAAGATCAATCCACAACAAAGACAAGCATCTGTCAGTGATTTTTCCAACGTGGAACCAAAGAAGCATAGTTTATTTGTAGTGTTATACAAGTGAAAAACATGCAAGAAGTTAAAAGGTCAGGAATCTGGTGCCAAATGCAAACATGAAATAGGGCATAATAGGAGGTAGTCAGCACATTACATATTGAGCATGTACCAATACTCAAGGGAACCTTGAAACAGTAGCATACGAATATGGAAAGATGTGTACCTTTCATCCATGGGAATGCATGAAACTGTGATGTCGGCATTTGTATCAATATGCTTCTGTAAGAATAATGGCCATCAGTTAGAGGGACTTTAGAGAGTTGTAAACCGTTGTATAAAATTAAAAAAAAATTATTCCTCCATTAAGTATCAAATAAGCACCTGCACAAAATCCAGATAGTCCATCCGGTAAAGATGATCACCGGATAAGATCAGTATATGCTCAACATTTTTGTTCTTTGCATCCTGCACGGATCATCCAAAAGCCACTCTAGTTATTTCCATCCAATTCTTGAAAAATCGTTGTAAAATCAAAGCACCCACCTCAAAGACCCATATAAATTGCCTCACAGCATCAGCTGTTCCTTGAAACCATTTCTTCCCAGCTTCTCCTGGCGTTTGAGTTGCAGCCAAAACCTATTGCTTCCATATATTAGTCTTTGAATTATTAAACTTTTTCATTGTTAATTGCAACAAGAAAGCAATATGGTTCAACAGACAAATTGTGAACTACACAAGAACATAACCAATCATATGTACAGTACGCTGGTCTAACATAATTTGTGCATAAAGAAATAATCTTACCTCCACAAATCCATCTCCGAAATTCATACCATCTCCAAAATTATAAGTACGCGCAAGGTGACGATTGAGGGAAAAAGAGTTAAATTGTGTTAAGATGAATATCTTTTTTATGCCACTGTTAATGCAATTGCTCATCGGGATATCAATCAGCCTGTAACACCCTCCAATTGGAACCTACAAATCAGAAAACATCACTGTCAAATTCAACTCCAAATCTTATGCAGTTCCTTATATTAGCGCCTTAATATTAGATAGCCTGATTCTGTTGTAATCATAAACTTTCTCAGGTACAAGTTGTAATTATAAATCCAACTCAACCAAATGCATAAATTTTCCATTTTTCTTTTCCAAGGAACCATTTTGCAATGTGAATAACTTCGATGAAACAGGAACTAACAGTGATCTCTTACCGCTGGCTTGGCCCTTTGGCTGGTGAGAGGAAACAGGCGAGTTCCAGCACCTCCACCCAAAATGATAGAAGCCACATTTTTGGGGTCTGCTTTTGGAGTCTCAAAAAGTGGTGACTGAAATGTCTGAAATCAAAGCGCAAATGCAAGAGTGTTACT
The DNA here is from genome assembly GCF_902201215.1 of Prunus dulcis. Classification (NCBI taxonomy): domain Eukaryota; kingdom Viridiplantae; phylum Streptophyta; class Magnoliopsida; order Rosales; family Rosaceae; genus Prunus; species Prunus dulcis. The sequence continues at coordinate 30,671,949 of NC_047650.1, read as the reverse complement.
CAATACCAACATCAAACTCCCAAGGTTTTGGGTACTCAAATATGAACAATTGCACACCAGATCAACTCACCACACTGTCTTGGTTGATATCTGTAAGAATAGAGTGAGCCACGCCAGGCTTAAGCTTTCTAGCTCTGCTTTCAAATTTAGAGCTTTTCAACAACTGAGCACTCAAATCTCTGCTCTTGAGACCCACCCTGACACTCTCACCCCAGAACCCACAACCTTGGTTCCTAAGACCCCCTTTTCCGACTTTAATCGGGTGGGCATTGGCCCTCATGGTCGCACAGCAAGAATCCATGGTTACAAAAAGCACACTGCTTTCCAGAGATTCTATATCCTCTAATGCAAAAATGAGGAATCTTATATGAAAATGGTTTCCCTTATGCCTTTATGTAACAGAAAAGCAAAGCAAAGCACTTTCACAAAAAGGCCCCAAAAACATTCAGCGTCACAAAAACAAAGAAGCACCCACCAGATCAGAGGCAAAATCAGCAATTTCCGGATCAGAAAATTGTATAAATAGAAAGAACCAGAAGTACCCCAGATGCCCAAAAGATGAAAACTTTAATACAACCCTGGTCTAACGTTTGGTTTATGACCACCAATAGCTGAAATGGGAGGTGATCAAAAGTGCTTGTGGTGGAGCCAAAAATGGCAAGTGGAAGAGAGTGAATGCCGGATTAAGGAGGGTGACTTATGACGGAGGTGGTGATTTTGGTGAATGAACGCGTAAGCGGTCACGGAAAAAAAATATCTTAATATTAATGACTTATATATAATAGTGTGCACTTCTTGTTGCCAACTAGTAATTCTCTCTTCTCAGTAAATGCCACTGTGATCGAGTGTTCAGGCTTTCCAACTCAATCGGGTTTTCGGAAGAGTCCTTCCTTAAGCGAAGGTCTTTCCATTTCAAACCCATTTGCTTTTATTTCATTTTTTTTAAATTACATTTTGGGCTGTCTAAAATCTTATTTAATATGTCAACGGATATAGTCTAATAAAAAATAGCATTAATTTGCAAACTAAAGACTTATATATAATAGTGTCTGTGTGAAAAACTCTTTTCCCTTCATAGACTATCGCTTATATTCCAAAATAATAATAAAATTCTTATTTAGTATGCAAAGCCTACATCATTTTTATGTCAAGGTGGCTTCTATTTTTTGATACAGAATTGCATTTCTTTAATTTAATTGTACTTTTTTCTAATGTGGGAAGAAATTCTAAACTTTAAATCATTTTAAAAAATAGAATGCGGCATTTTTCGTTTTTCACCAAGAGAAAAAAAAATTACCCCAGTTTGCTGGATGACAATTTATGTAGTAGTAGCACCATTGTTAATCATTTTGAAAAATATGTTTGGCCATTCTCATCATCTTCTAAAACTATATGTTGCCAGTTTTTGTCTGTCCCGCCACGTTTTTCCTAACAAGAAAAAAAAAAAAAAAACAGAAATTAGTATATAAGTACTGTACTATTGTTTATACTTTATAGGAGGAATATGTCAAATATAAAATGTAAAATATGAATTTGATGAGTTATGTGGTAATTTGACATTTTGGAAAATTTTTAACTCCGCTTGAAATGCAATATTTTATTTTATTTTATTATATTTTTAAAAAACAAATAAAATCCATATGATGTATAAAATTTTAAAAGAAAGTAAATAATGATGAGATTCATGACTAACAAAATATTAAAATAATATTTAACATCAAACTTTTTAATATATCTCTTCTAATTTTTAATTTTTAATTTTTAATTTTTGTCATTTCATTATGCCTATTTGACTCTAAACTGTTGAAAGGGACGATACATACTACATATGGGAGATTGTGTACCGCGGAGAGATACACGGCTCATATTTTGTGTGACGAGGACCCCACTGGCACATGACTACATGTGCATGTCATTTTTACACAGTATCTCCATTTTGTCACTTACGCCCACCCCCTCGCTGAATCCAACGGTGGATATGCTGTGATATCTCATAATAATATTATATTATAAGATCAAATATCTTTCTTTGGTCAAGTCAAATATATGAAACCAAAAGTGAACATGATCATGCGTACCTTTGAATGGAAAAAGACATAACGTAATACGTATAATAAAAGAATTCAATTACTTTATTATTATTATTATTTTTAGTCATAAATGACAGTCTAAATTACATAGAATTCGAACATAAAATCTTATTGCTTTCTAAGGAGACATAAGTACTTAATTTTTTTCATTAACACACACTCAACTCAATTATGTTTTATCTTAAATTTTAATTATTTACCTAATTGGGAAACCAAACAATTTGTTAGGATGGGGGAGGAAATCGGATTTTAACAAGGTTAATAATTTTTCAACAATTCAATATATATATATATATATATTCACAATGTTCTAGAATAGCTTTTCTTATGTAATATAACCAAACGTTCAACGTTGGTTGTATTCATTCTACCCTTGAAATCTCATAGGAAGTTCCTATTGGCAAGTATAACGTAAAGTTGGTATAGAATTGCGTGGGGTAATGAAAACGAGACACCTGCCTTTGCCTGCTTATGCTTGCCATGACGTTATTGCCTCACGAGCCATTTTTCAGGCATTTGTTTTGGATTTGTAGTTTGTCAATCAATTCAATTGTGGACACGTCTTCTAATCACGAGGCATTTTTCAATCAGATGGTGGCACGTGATATCATTAGATAAGCGCTCATTCACTACCAAGTAGCAAATTCAATTAATGAGGTCTTAACTCGCTAGTAGAACGGTTGGTATGCAGCCTACAACTTTGCGGTTTGACTATGCCGTTGTGTGTGTCTTCTTCGTTTTTTTAATTTTTTGTTTAAAAACGATAGTAATTTTATTGATAACGTTGTAATTGTGTTGTGTGTGTGAGAAACCTCATTTCCCCTGTATTTTAGACTTACTAAAAAATATATATCAATTGAAGGCTGCAATGCACAACAAACATTCAATTTCCCGTAATGAATCATTCATCACTGAATGTTGGAAACAAGTGCATGAGATGGGACTGCTTGTTGTCTTATCATCTCCACAAAGCATTTGATTGAAAGTTGAATTGAATAGTGTAGAGCAGACCCAACCCACCAACATAAACATATATAATAAATAAATAAACCCAAAAAATCTCTCATATTGGGTTTGACGGCCCAATCCAAGGGTCAATCCCAATTTACTTCCCCTCCAAAGGACCAATCCTTAATAAACCAGAAAATGACAAGCCTATAATGATGTTAGCCCAAGCCCAATACATTAACCACCCGAAAATTGTAGGGGTAATTCAGTAACTTACTTGGGTGGAACCACATAAACCTCATCTTCAATTCATCAGTCATCACACTGCATCATCCGCTCCGTCGTTTCTATTCTCTTCCAAAAACGCACAGAAATGGCGCTCAATCTAACCAACACATTCCTCCAAGGAAGACCCTGCCCCCCAGTCCTTCCTCCCAAGAAGGTAAAATTATCAAATTAACCAGATTGAATTCATTTCATTCAGCAACCTCGGCTTTACGAATTTAATTTTTGTATTTCCAGGTTTGTGGTGGTGGTGGCCTGGGGAATTGCCGGCCTGTGGTGACGTGCAGGAAGAAGGAGATACACCCGCAGTTCCACGAGGACGCGAAGGTGTACTGCAAAGGGGAGCTGGTGATGACGACGGGTGGGACCCAGAAGGAGTACGTGGTGGACGTGTGGTCGGGCAACCACCCCTTCTACCTCGGAAACCGGTCGGGCATGCTCGTCGACGACGACCAGGTAGAGAAGTTCAGGAAGAAGTACGGAGAGCTCACTCAGATCATGGATATCCCCGTGCTCAAGGGAGAGATTATTCTGCCCTCTAGGCGCAAAGCCGCAGCTGGTAAAGGGGGCAAGAAGAAGTAGAAAGAAGCTATGCTTTGATTGCTTCTTCCATGTAAGCTTGTAGGTAAATTTTACAAATTGAAGATTGAAAGCATGTGTTTTTATGAAAATGGAGTAAAATTCAGTTCCTATTCTATGCTTGTTATGTTAATATCTGTCTTATTTTACTATTTACTTGCATTGTGGAGTTGTGTATTGATGAGAATATAATTCATTGTTTTGGGGTCTCACGCACCATTTCCAAGTTGAAAGCTAAACTAAGCTTGAATCTGTGTAAAGAATGCTAGTTTCCTCTGTCTATAGTGTATATATGACTTAAGTTCAGAAAAGGAGAATATTTAGCAAGGTCTTTTTAATCAGAGTATACAGTGTAGATATAACTGGTACATTGATGGGACTTTGAGATGGTGCTGAGGTTAAGCTTAGAATACATTAGGTCCCTTGATGAATATCAGAATATTTGATTCCAGGGCTGTTTTAGTGACGTCTGTTGATGGTTTTGTTTGGTTCAACGGGGAAGAGAAATCTTGTACCCGTGAATATTGTTAAGAAGATGATGATATTAGCCTCTTAATTAAAACTGGAAACCCGATTTCTTCGATTCGGGAGCTCATGTTGTACTGGAGATCTCACAGCAGTGCTATTTTTTCTTCTCCTTTTCATGTCTTTGTTGGATTCAAAGCATTGATGTTTTTTTGTTCCCCCTTTCTTTTCCGCCATGAATTCCTTTAAGTTACAGGTTATCTACAATTAAAGCAGGGAACCAAACAGAAGAAGAAGTAGTAGTAGCAGTGCTGTGCTTATTTTTTTAACAAAGTGCAGCAAAAAGTTACATTGAGGATGTTGTCGTGGCTGACTTATTTAGTGGATACTAGGCTCACTCTAGCGTTTCTTTGTATATATAACTGGATATATAAGAAAGCTTGAGGTTCGAGATGCTGCTGACTGCTGCTGTGGTTGATCACGAATCAACATCTAAAGTAGCAGAAGCATGCAAACCCTGGGGATTGAGCGTGGCAAGCTCCACGCAAAGCACCTTCCCAGTTCCTGCATTGACGGTTGCAGTTTCCAGTGTTCCCACAAAACCCTGACCATGTTTTACTACGCCTTTGACAGATTCTTGCTTCCACCATTGCTACTTCTGCATCTCACGAGTCATAAACAAATGCTAACATTGTAAGAATTTGAGCATGAATCAAATCACACCCACACCCCAAAACAGACACGAGTTGACGAAAGAAAGGAATAATATATGCACGGATAATTTTTTTGGAATAAGATGATTACGGCATACCGGTTGATGCAAGAAAGATAAAGAGGAAGAGAAAGAGGATGGGATAAAACAGTGGATGACTGAGTAGCTTAGCCATTTTTGCCTATCCTATTCTGAAAGTGAAAGATGGGGTTTGGGTTGCTGGTGAGCTGATTTTATGTTATTTATAGGCTGACAGGTGGATCAATTCCTTTAGGTTATAGTAATGTGATGTGAACTAGAATCATAGATTTACACTAGATCAGCTTGAACATGTCATAGAAGTCCATCTGCAATCTGACAAGCATGAACAGGCATGCGTGAAAAATTCGGCTGCATCTGCTTGAATTCAAATACTGTTCGTCATTGTTTTTGCGATGTATCTCATCCAAGGGACTTGCCTTTATTTTTGACGACTTAGCCACTCCAAACTTTGAATAATCACGACATGATATGTTAAAAGAGTACCAGCAGCATTGTGATATAAAATGGCAACTAAAAGATTTTTGTTAGTCGAGGAATGGCAACATAACAAGCCCAACTATAGGCGTGGTGGGTGTATTGCCCTTTGTAGGGTTTTGAGAGTTCATCATTGGGAAAGATATGAGCCTTCGGCGATCTTAAGTAGTGGGCTAAACTCATAAATTTAGTCATTTTACATTCAAAAGCTATCTTCAGTAAGTGGGCTAAACCTGTCATGTCATTGCGCCAAACTCAGTTAGCAAGCTGAAGAGGCCAAATGCTGAGCCAAACTTAACTTAATTTATGGATGGGTTATATTCGGCATGCTGACATCAGTTAGCTGTTATTATTATTTATTTCCAAAAACATCCAAATTTTAAAATTTTAAAAAAATTTATACCTCAATTCTACATAATTTCCCACCTTCTTTTCATCCTTCCTTTTACATACTATCTTTACTCTTTTCATCATTCTACATAATTACCCACAATTTTTTCATCCTTTGCATATTATCATTCCTTTCTTTTATGCAAAAATTGTCCCCCCATCTAAAATGTAATTTAAATAGGGTATAAGTAGTAGTTTAATTAAATTAACCAATATATTTAAAGAATATATTAAAAACTAATAAAATATTAAGAGGGTTATGATTTAGCCATGAACTAGTGAATGAGATATGTTTAGCCCTCCACGACTGGAGATGTCCTTACACTCACTCTATTGCTTCTCTTGGGGCCCATTACAAACTTACAGCTGAATTCACTGTACTTGTATTTTTTTTTGGGTCGAAAAATACTTGTATTTAAAAGGCCACTGACCAAAGCAACAAAAAGAAGACACATCACCGATGAACGAAGGGACATATGAATCTCAACCGGAAAAAGAAAAAGATCAAGAGAAATTGCTTCCCAACTTCTCGAGTGCCTCTTTTTAGCTAGGCCTTTTTTGTGAAAGTTCATGTGCCAATATTTAATCACGGAAAATTTCATAAAAGCATAGCAACCATTTGGCCAAGGAGTGTTGCGTCCCGTGGAATTTGGTTAAAGTGCGCTAATTCAACCACCCAACTGAATTGCCACATTATTCATGATAGTCTAAACTAAAGTGATGCTATAAATTAATTAGCTAATTAGACCAACCATCATATGATTTCTAAATTCTCCTTTCTAATTTTCTAGGGTAGGAAAGATGACCATGCATCAGATAATGATTGGTGGCTTTGGTTACATCATAATTTCGATATCAAATCGGAGAGTTATATATATCTATAGTCAATGGGTCTATACCTTTAATTTCTTTTACAGAAAGATGAATTTAAACTTGAATACAAAAGAGTATGTTCACTACCTTGATCATTTAGCGTAACCCATAAACGTTAAAAAGGGAATTAGAATCATTTGGAGAGGGTCACGTGAAATGGCTACTTGGGCTAAAATAACTCTCTCTGGGGTCCGGAGTAGTTGTTCTTTTATTTGCATCCGTCAATGTTTCATAGGCTTCTTACCAAAAACAAAATTAAAAACTCTTTCATGAGTTTCTTCGTCTCCCTCCACCTACCCTACTGGTTTGTCTTGTCCCCCAACTTTGTTTACTCTTTTTGGTTGTGGATGGTGAATGAATGAATAAAAATATTCTATTATTATTCTAAAAAACTAAAGACAAGTAAATGTTTGAACAAGTTCATAATGTATATTTTTCCAAGTCGGTAGTTGTTTTTTTATTTATAACATAACATTATTAGACTACAGGGATATCATTATTGTTATTTCTTTTTTATCAAGTTAGACTAGTATATTAATTAATTAATTAATATTAGCATAACATTATCGGAAGGGAAGGGAACACAAGAGGTATTAACCAATGCGTCGTCATTATTTTTTGGAAAAAATGCTACGTGGGAAGCCATTGGTATACTCTACTCTTCATATAAAATAGGCTAGAAAATACTATGTGGGGTCCTCTGTACATAATTATTCTTATTCTATACACAAAACTGAAAACAGTATATATTAACTTGCTCTCCCTGTTTTTATATCCACAAAAGCAGAGTTTGGGAAATTTTGAACCCAAAATAAAATAGGAAAAAGCGCATGAAATGATTCTAATTAAGAGGAGGAGCTTTATAAAAACAGCAACATATCAGTCTCAATGTCTAAGTTTCCCTCTCACAATTTTTACAGAGTCCAATAGAAAAACACAAGTACACATCATACAGAATATTTGATTCTCTGACACTCCAATTCTTTCTTCTTCTTGCTCTGATTTCCCGGAAAATCTTCCATTTTCTCCGTCCCTTAATTCCTTGCTTGAATTGTTTCTCAACCAACCCCGAAAACTCCCCTATAAATACAACATCTCTATGCGATTTATTTTCGTCGCATCCCTTCACAAAACACCCACAAACTCCACACTCCAATTTCCTTTCTCATCTGGAAGCCAACCCATGGATTCACACCACCAAAATTTTTACGACGTGACGGCGGAGAAAGCCATTGCCTTGAAGAAGTACCGCCACCACCAAAACGTCAAGTCGGTTCTGACGGCGTGCGTCGCTCTGGCGCCTCTCTTCTTCACCCTATCCCGCTCCTCCGCGCTGCTTCCGGCAGCCGCACATTTCTTCGACGACGTTTCCCGCGAACTCCATGTGGTCTTCTATAACCGCTTCTATGTTTTATCGTTCGTCTTGGTGCTACTTGTCGCAATTTCCATTTTGTACCGCCGAAACGACGCCGACGATGACGACGACTACGCTCGGTCACTCGATTTCTACAACGAGTTCGGCGTCAACAGCGTGTATTGCCAGAGTATCGTCCTCGGTGAGGGAGTGTATCCGGAAACAGAGACGAAGGCGAATTGCCGGAGCACCTTCCTCGGTGAAGGAGTTCATCCGGAAACAGAGACGAAGGCGAATTGCTGGAGCATCGTTTTTGACTCAGGGGAGTGTCCAGAAACAGAGACGACGGTGGAGGAGGTGTTGTTGGAGGTTGAGAAACAAATGGCATCGTCTGATGAGAATGCGGTAGGGCTATCTCCTTCAGTTGATAGCCAGGAACCGGTTACTGAAAGGAAAAGCAGTTGTGTCCCTCCGGTTGCTGCAATTACTTTGGTGGAGAAGGAGAAGCGGTACCGGAGGACTCAATCGGGGAGTTTCGAGACGAAGAGAATGTGCGGGTCTGAGAGTAGTAAAAGAGTTATGCAGCGATCGGAGACAGAGATTCACCGGAAAACGATGAGTTGCAGGGAAGAGTCGGCAAGGAGATGGAGCTCTGTGGAGGTGTTGAACGACGAAGAATTCAACCTTAGAATACAGAAGTTCATTGATGAAAACAAGAGAAATCAACGCGAGGAAGAGATGGAGAGCGAAAAGCGTAGGAAAGAAGAAGAAGAAGAAGGAAGAAAAACAGAGTATATCAATAGTTTATCAGAAGAATTCATTAATAACATGAAGAAGAGTCAGATGGAAGAGAACAGGAGAGAGGCAGAAGAACGAAGAAGAAGAAGAGAGGGCAACATCAACATGGCTGTTTTATCTAGTTAAGTTATTTGTCATCAGTAATTAATTAACTGATGCTCCTTTGTTAAGTAGGATGAGGTGATTTTGAGTACGAATTAGTATTTCACTACTCTGCAGATTATTATTGTCTCCAATCTCAACGATTTACAAGTAAATAAAATCTGATCGAGTTTGGCCTTTTGACATACAAACACTCATGTGCAGTTCTGTATTCATTTGCAATTTCAGAATTTATCTTTTTGTTTTCTTTTCCATTATATAATTATCCATGCACTCGTGTTCTTAGGACAAACAATTGGTAATCCAGGTTTTGCTATATGTGCGCTACATGGGTCAAATTTGGTCAGTTTTGATTAGCCAAGTTGACACACAATGTGTTTTGATCAGAAACAGAGCACCTAATAATATTATTAAGAAACAGAGTGTTTGATAATATTTTTAAGAAACAAAAAATGGGGCACTTGGAGATCCCTTTGGATTGGGTGGTGTGATGATCTACTTGTGTTGTGTTGGTTTTGTCATTTTTTCCCGCATGCTTGGAATGTACGACTGGTATTTGCTTCACCAAAACTAAGCGAACAGTCAACTCTTCTGCATGCCTTGTGGCTTATTGTCCACAATCTTTGTCTTACGTTTTTTTAACGTTATATAAAACATGTATTTTGACAAAGCAATCTAATTACTCTATGTAGAGGGAGGCAGTGTAAGGAAGTGGACACATTGTCTTTAGCAACACGTCTAATTAAAAAAACACCAAAACAACTGTATTTGCTTACCAATTAATGGCAATGATTTAAGGGAAGCACTGTGCATAATTGGTTTAACGATCATACATACATGGTTGAAGTCCCAATTCCATGGCTTTTCCAAGAGCATGATGGCATCAATCAATCAATAATCAGCCAATAATACAGAAGATGATTTACCATTCAATTCTTAAGGGGACCTCAAATTCAAAAGGCTGAGATCTCCTTCTGGAAGAAAAAGTCGCTTTTTCGTGTCTACTTTTATGTTTTGTGTAGAATTAAACTATTGATGGGTAATTGCCACATGTCTTCCATTTGGGTCTCTCATTGAAGAAAAATAAGAAAAGGGAGGAAAGCTTTGTTATCTAGTGGTGGTTGCACAAAATGATTAAACTTGATGTGGAGTTGTGTGCGTACAAGTTCTCGTATTTGTTAGGACTTAGGAGGAGGCCTTCTTTTTTTCTTTTTTTTAATTTTATAAATATCATGAGGAGGTGTTCGGGCCTATTTACGCGCATCTCGATTAATCCTTCTGATATTTGCATTCTTGCCGCTTGATATTTGCATTCTGGCCAAAAAAAAAAAAAAAAAAAACAAAAGCTATAAACACCTTCTCCTGTTCATTAGCGCACACATACTACCAATTTTTCTTCTCTTTTGAGACTTTCTTTTAACTACTTCTTGTTTATTATTCGCTGGGCACTACCAGTCTAGCCTCTACCACCACCCCCTACACTCGTGGTGCTATACTTTTTGTTTTGTTTTGTTTTTTTTCTTAAATAAAAACATTTCAATTATTTTTTTGGCCAACCCAACCCCAACCCACTCCATCCGTACAGATGATGGCATTAGCCTTGTGGTCCTATCTATCCATGAACTAAATTCGACAAGAAGAAATCCATGAAATTAAGACGATATGATTGCACACAGGGCACGTCCACGTATGTATGCATTCATCTTTTATTTTAGGACAGCAACAAAAACGTTAAAAACTCCAACATTATTGATCTGAAACCGATCATGTTGGTTGTATAAAATATTTTTTGAATAATGTAGTTGTCTTCTTCTTCTTCTTCTTCTTTTTTTTTTCTTTTCCTCTCTCGTTTGGTCTAAATATATTGTAGCTGTCTGTGTATAAATTTGAGCAATAATATGACAATAACTCAGCTGGTCCATCACCATTTTATAATGGATATAATATATATAGTTGTTTGAATTAACTCAGTTTTTTTCTTTTCTCAAACCTTGGGTCTGTGGTTAGGGTTCATCTTCAACACGCTCACATATGCGGTTATTGGGTCAAATATGTGAAGCCTTGTTCTGATACTGTGAAGAAAATTGAGGTTTCACTCCAAAAAACAATTGACAATGGAAGGAGAAGCTTAACTCCTTATAAACCCAGACTAGGTCCTTAACTTTTTAATATGTAATAAACACTCTTAACAAAGAGTTGGTCTCCCAAAGAAATTGAGGGCTTTAATTAGAAGAAGAGCACACACTAGATTGCTTTTAAGTTGGCGACAACTGACAATTAAAGGGTGCTTTATTCTTTAAACAAATGGAGAGGTAGAGCCGCAGATTGCATTGGGTTGGCGTTTAAGTCAACATCATAAACACTGGAATGCGTCCTAAAGAGAAGAAATATAATCCATGTTGCAACCTGAAAATGCAACAAATCATACTTAAAACAACGAATTTTGCCCCACCTAATTAACAATTGGGTTTTTTGGAATTTTTATTTATTTATAACAATTAGGTTTAAGAAATATACCCAAATGCCAAGTTGTGTCAAGGTTACAGGTCATCAATATAAATTGTTTTTATTAGCTTATGCTTAGTTGAATGACTTTCAATGTTATTGTCTGAATTTTAAATAAATTTGTATTCTTTTATTAAAGCTGAGCAATGAGAAAAGGATTAAGATGTAACATATAATCCATGAAGAAGTATACTCCCACCATTCATGGCGGGCCCTATTTAATCACCCAACCCAAGGACAGGGGAAGGAGAGAGGGAACAACAATATAATATTTTTCTTTTCTTTTTTCCTTTGGCCTTTGTTATTATTTGACCAATACGTACATATGAAACTATTGAAAACTACTTGTAGAAAACAGAGAGAGAGAGAGAGAGAATAAGTGAGAAGAAAGTTGATTTGTTAGTGGGAAGTGGATTGTCTCTATCCATGGATTTTAAAACTAAAATAATACGTAATAATTAAACTGTTTCTATAACTTTTCCATTGTGTTTGAAATGACCTACAATTCATGTTATTTTATTTTATATAATAATATTTTTAAAAATCTCATGAGGGAAAGGAACAAGAAAAAACTCTAGAAGGGCAATGAGTGAAATATCAAGAAAGAGAAAATATCCAACAAAAGGTACATGGTATACCAAATTATCATGCCTTTATAGCCCACAAAATGATTTTTGTTATAATATGGATGTAAGTTAAAGGTGTCATCCATTTGGGTCTACTGGTGCGGTTGAAGGCACATTGGCTTTTACTATTGGAACAAAATGAAAACGGGATGTACAATATCAGAGGGGCCTCAGGGCTTTCAAGACTCAGAGTTTGGCTATCCTGTGTAGTGTTTTAGTCAGTGTCTTTTTTTTAGTATAAGCGTTAGTCTAAATTACAAGACAGAGAGAAATTTCTCTTACGCACTCACAACTATGATGTTGTGGGAATTCAAACCGATCTCTGGTCTGCAAACTATAAAACCCTTTTTCATTGAATTAGAACACGTTTACGTGTACTTGTAGTCTTTTAGTTGAATGATCTCAAGCATGGCCAGTTTGTTTTTATCAAAAAAATTCCAAAATGGAAGACAGATAAGAGATTCTACCAATAGTCAATTTTTTGGGTACAAGTTCTAGAGTCAATTTTGGTGGTCCTTGTCGTTTGCCCTATATTAGGGGGTTTTCTTTCTGTCCAATTCGAAAGGGTGTGAGCTTTTGTTCCATGAATTAAGTTGAACAATAAGATATATTGAAACTTTGCCTTCATCTGATCCAAAACCAGAGTTTATTTAGTCTGTTTCTTTCAATAAACAAAACATTTGGTCTTAGATTATTTGAAATTCTTCCCAGAGATCATGGGACTAGCAGACAAGATGGATGTTACATTACATCTATATCATTTGGCAATTACACTTTTATGAACCTAATTGTAACTGCCCGTATCACTACTACTATTAGCCAATATTCAACTCAGGAGAAATTCTGTAACTTGTATGCTGAGTATGTTGTTTGAATATTGATAACAGATACTAAACAATAGCATCATATTAGGGGATAACATTCTCGGTGATACATGTTACGGTTACTGGGCAACCACTTCTTAGTTTTGAGAAAAGTCCCCACTTTTCAATGCTGACATCTGAGTTAATCACTTTCCACCTGAATGATTTCAAATTTCGTCAATCAACGACTATCAATTATTTGTTTGTATGAAAGTACATGCCAATTTAGATATATCTTTTGCTAAATATGCATTTTGGCATGCCACATTGGTTAGTTTAGTACTGATGATTGCTAGAGGGGTGGGCACGGTCCGATTCTCACCTCAAATCAGAACCGAAATTGGTATTATTTAATCAGTTCAGTTCGGTCAGATTTAAGCAAATTTTTTTTAAAAACTGGCTGGTTCGATCTGACCGGTTTCAATTTTGAATCGGATTATTATTTTTTTATTTTTTTTAAAATAAAATTTATAATAAATAAGTTATTTTTTTTTTTGCTTAAAAATTAACAAATGACCCAATTCATACAATGAGAAATTTTTTGAATTTGAATTTGGAAAAATATTAATTATAAAATTTAAAATATAGAATTGGATTTTAAAATTTTGAAATAAAATAAAATAAAATAATACAACAGGTCCGGTTCGGTTTGGTGCGGTGTAAAACTAAAACCGGAACCGATTGGAATCGATTTCGGTCCGATTTGTTGACTTTTTTTGTCAACTGGTTTTTTTCCCCCTTTTTTTCACCGGTCCGGTTAGGTGTTTTGGTTTTCCGGTCCCGATGCCCACCCCTAATTACTAGCCTTAAGTCACTACCCAAAAAAAAAAAACACGCTTTTCCCAACCAATGTATTTTTTTTTTTGGATAGACCTTTCCAACGAATATTTGTCGTTTTAACCTCTCCCGACGAATTTTGTTATGTGCCGCAAAAGACATATTTTTTGTAGTGTAATTCAATGAGACAGAAAAGAAGAAAATGAGATCATGTGACCTGTAAGTAGTGGTGAGACGGTGGAGAAAGACTAGCATCATGGCCTTGGCAATATTCATCCCCAGGCATGTCCTCCCTCCCATCCCGAAAGCCAAGAAGCTGTATGGAATTTTCGATTCATCCTGCAGTTTGTGACAGACAAAGTCGAATTATGCAACTTCTCTTTAGACATGTACTTTTAACAAGAATTGAGGTGAATGAATTTGAGGCCAGCTGCATTCATGCTCACGTCAAATCTTGACGGATTGAACTTGTTGGGATCATTGTAAACCGTAGGATCAAGGTGTACTGATTTAGCATCAACGTTCACAATCCACCCTCTCTTGATCTTAAATCCTATTGCAGCAACAGAAACACAAATCAATCATCAAGTTCAATTTTGTGAGCTATAGAACAATTGAAACGCATAAACTATGTTTCAATGAATCGAACCTTCCATCTCGCAATCCTCGAGAGCTAGTCTTGGAAACCATGGCACGATGGATGCCAACCTTAGGGATTCTTTTACCACCTTAGAAGCATACGGCATGTCGTTAATACTTTCCAGAGTCAGAAATGACTTCGACGAAACTTTTCTAGCCAAGCCAAGTTGTTCTCTCTGTTACAATAAACAAGTACACAAGATTACCAGTCTACAAGCGTTTTCAAACCAGAAGAATTAAAAGAAGAAAATACAGAACAAAAACTTCCATGCTTTTTCCCTTACTAGAAGAATGTCAAGGACCTCTGGGTTTTCATCTAAGAATTTGACCATCCATGTCATTGCACTGGCTGTTGTATCCTGACCTGCAATAATCATGGTTAATATATTATCTTGGATCTCCTCATCTGTTAGCCCACCGCCATTAGTGGTTGCTCCGTTGCATGCTCTATCATCCTCATCCAAAAGCCATTGTAGAAAATCTTCACCATTTGCTTGTAACCCTCTTCTCCTTTCACGCATTGCCTTCCCAATTATGGCCATGATTTTCTTTCTGGCCTAAATGAAACGATCAGACTTGACAAAGGTTACTTCTTGACAATTTGAGCCTACAATCCCATCTATGAGCTCTTGTGCTTTAATTTTGAAGAGTTATTTACCTGAAGGCCTTTGTAAAACCGAGTCCCGGGTAACCTCAGAGGTAATGCAAGCATTGCTTCACAAACATGAGCCACCTCCTTCTCTAACACCTCTAACTCATATCCGCTTTCCACGCTTATCAACATCTTGCACATAGCTTTGCAAGTTATCTGCTCAAAATGAAATTTACATCAAACACCTTATTAAATAAGAATCACAAACAGAACAAGTTTTGAATGTTTGCTTTGGCTCAATAATCTTATTGAGCCCATGATATAGTATAGTTATAAAAGCTGATTGTTGGGTTATTTTTACAATTAATTAAAGTTTTGGGCTTCGATCCAGAACTTGCAATCCTTAATGTTTGTTTACCTTAAGTGCTTCATCTTGTATAACCACAGTGCTTCTGTGTTCCCAGCCTCCTAGAGCATCAACAATGAGTTTATCAAACTGTTTGATGAAAATTGATAAAGAGCTCGTGGAGAACAAATTGGTTAGTTGGCCACGAATTAGTTTGTGGTGTTGGGGAGAAGCACAGAGCAGGCTTTGATTTCCCACTAGCTCACCAATTGACCTTATGTATCTTTTACTGAATTTCCCCGAGTCATTGTTTAAGATGGCCTTGGCTGACTCTCTGCTCGAAACAAAGACGTCCGTCGCTCCAAATATGTTGGTCCGGAAGCAATTTCCGTGCCTGCATTCACAGCAAACAGAGTAACAAACTAGCCGTGTTACAGTGAGGAGACTTATAAAAGACTCAAGGGTTGAGGGTTAGGTCGTGAACACAGAGAGAGAGAGAGAGAGAGAGAGAGAGAGAGAGGTGTTACCGGAGACGGCGAAGTCGGACAAACTCATAAAACCCTTTGCCACTGTTAATGGCAGCCATGAACTGTAGGGTCTCTCCAATCAACGGCAATCCTTGACTGCCTGGAGGAATATCAGCCGTTGATTCTTGATTATTAGACTTGATAATATGATAAATCAGACATGACAAGGCTCCTAGTACTATTATTACAGCGTAACAACCAAAACTATAAGCTTCGTGATAAGGCAACATGGAAGGCATACTTTTCCTGCTGCTACAATTTTGCTCTGCAGGTTGGGTTGGTAGTAGAATGATATGAAAATTTTGTTGTGCAATTTTAAAGAACATTGAAAGAGAGAGGTGGAGGAAAATTGGGTTGGTGTTTTGGCCGACAGGCCTTTATGGCTATCTTTGTAATTATTAATTTTTGAAAAGCTTTTGAGTTGAGCTTCAATGCTTCATTCATTGAAATTGAACTAAGAAGCCTTGGCCATCATTACTATCACTTTGGCACTAAGACGTTATCATGGTGCGCTGCCATAGAAAGCGCCCGAGTGGTTGATGCTGACAAAAGTAACCCCACCACGCCTTGGATGGAATGGAAAGGCACAAAATGTCTCTAGAGACTTGCCAAGGGTAACGCAAAATGACCGTGAACTGAATAAAAAGAAAATTAAACTTCTCCATTATCTTATATTACATGAATAAGATCATTGCTTTCTGATGACTGAAATGACCAAACTGGTATACTTGGTTCTAAACTTTGACAAGTGATCCCCCAGGAGCTCTGCGTACTTTTGAAACAGATGATCTATTATATCTTTTCCGAAATTAGATTCTAGCATTGACTCAGCCACGACTCGTATGCTCTTGGCCACTCGCTGCCCACTAGCCACCATGTCATCAGATTCACCACCACCAGCATCCCGATCAATGTCAAACGCCTCCACACGGTCCATTACGAACGACCCTTCTTTCTGTACCTCCAATTTCAATTCCTCTGCACATGGGGCATAATAGGGAATGTTGAAGGCATCAACCTTTCCCTCTTCAATAAGACCCTGCACCCATATGCATATAAATATATAACATATTATGTTAATCAAGTAAAATAGCCATGATGAAACTAAATTATTAAGATATATACCTCAGAAACCAGGGTCATTAATGCATGGGCTAAGAGCTCCCACTGGTCGCAACTCTCTCGAGTTGTGGGATCAGAGGAAGGCCTGCCAATGAGTGACAACACCATTCGTCCTCCGCCAACTACTTCTTCAGCGCGGGACTTAAGAAACGATGAAAAGTCTTCGTGAAACTGAAGTGAATATGCGTCCAAAACGCATTGAGGGCTGGTCTTAGAAATGTAGATCTTTCCCTTGTTCAAGGCCGAGCCAGCTGCCTCCGCCGGGGTGTTGCTGAGGGCAGGGGGGACCCGAGAGAGCCAGTGGATACTACAAGAAGAGTGCACAAAATGCAAAGTCTTGGCCGGAAACAACCTACCGTGAAACGAACCGGGCACGGCAGAAACAAAGACCGACCCAAATTCAGGACCTTTCTCTTGTTTCAAGTTGTTGTAGAATGCAGGAAGTGACATAAAAATGGTGTTGAAGTCGTTGCTGAAGAGGTCATTGAGGTACACTCTGAACTCTGTTGTTGATGATGGGGACAGCTGGAGGCCGAGGCTGCTGCGCTTCGCATGTATGGCATCCATGATGTAGGAGATGGGCAGAAAGGTGTTGGGTCCAGATGAGCAACCCAAATCGGCAATCCCCATGCTCTCTATATTATTTGAGCTCAATATTTCTAGCACGGCTTCATGAATGATTGGCTTTGCAACCGATAATATTTTGCCCTACAAAAATAAAATTTAATTATAATGAAATGATCATAATAATATGGATTGAGGAGCTAAGAAGTTAATGAATTAAAGATGGAAAGCCAATAATATAATAATTCTGTTAAATTAATTTGTACCTGCACTTGGGAGTTTTGAGAATAACTAGTCTTGCCATCTCCTTTGTTCATGTGAAGTATTTGGTTCACCTCCATCTCTCTCTCTTGTCTCTATCCTCACCAGTACCTACCGACTCATCAGTAATTAAAACCTTCACGTCTGCTGCTGCTGCTGCTTATTTATATAAGCAACTCGTCCATGTTCTCGGTTGTCATGTGTTTCATTTTTCAAAACCAATGGCATAAACAACGGGAAATGTAACCAACTGCATGTAGCGCGCGTGTATATACACGCACATCAGTGGCAGTATGTACCTGGGCGCTTCTCCGAAGTTCAACAATACAGAATTGTTACGGAATTGAATTTTTAATCGTACGTTCAACAATGAGAATCGCAGGGTCAAAAATACAGTTTCGTAACGAATCCGTATTGTTGGACTTCGCAACACATAAACGAGGAGATTTGCAGATCTGGAGTTGATTTTGGGTTGGGGACCCAAAAAAAGTCAGAGAAGTAGCTTATATAAGAAAATAAGAGTTGTTCATGCATTTGCCATCTACTACTACGGACACAGAATTCCAACCTTTAATTATTGAAGCCCATTGTGCATTGTGCACCTTTTATTTGATGAAAGAAAAGGCTCTTTTTCAATCAGTTTTGGAAAGTTTCAACTATGTCCCTATTTGTCTCTTCTTACGTTAAATAATAGTACAACAATAATTAACAACTAATTTAAGAAAACAAAAATCAAATTAAATTCACCCATGTTTTTTCTCCCAATATACTATCTTTTCCTCCTCCTTTTTTCTCCTCCTATTTCTCCATATCATAGATTTCAAAGTTGAAAAAGATAAGTAGAATATTTCATACATATCAAACCATAGGAAAGTTTATTATAAGCGAATAGAAAGGTTTACATGTTTAGTCAATGCTAAAATATAAATATGGTTTGAATGTATTAGGTTGAATTATATTATTCTCTATAAGGAGATATATAGGAGTTTACATGAGTGCTTTACAAGGAAATAGATACAGTAATAAATTAGGATAGTATCTCATAATTATACAAAGATTTGTCAACTAAATGAAATGGGAAAGTAAATCCCTTTATTAATCACGGAAATAAATCTCCTTGATAATTTAGGAGACTCACGTCAACACTCCTTCTCAAGTTGGTGCATATATGTCACCAATGCCCAACTTGGTAAGTGAGGCATGAAATACTCTGCCACAAACAGATTTTGTTAAGATATCTACCAGTCGATTTTCTGATTTTACGAATGGTAGGCGGATGATCTTCTTCTCAATCTTCTCTTTGATAAAATGTCCAACATGTTTGGTTCGATCTTGTTGAACTGGATTATGGGCAATGTCAATGGCTGATTTGTTATCACAATGTAACTCCATTGGCTTTCCTGGCTTGAAACTCAATTATGTTAATAGTCTTCTGATTCACAGTAGTTCACAAACTCCGTGAGCCATTCCTCGATACTCTACTTCTGCACTAGACCGAGAAACCGCATTTTATTTTTTACTCCGCCAAGTGACTAGATTACCTCTTACGAAGGTATAGTAACCTGAAGTAAAGCGTCTATCAGTAATGGAGCCAGCCCAATCAGCATCTGTATATCCAAGAATTTCGAGATCTCTATTTTTTGAGAACATTAATCTTTTCCCAGGAGCTGACTTTAAGTATCTTAAGATCCGATCAACTGCATTCCTATGGGATACACTGGGTGAATGTATAAACTGACTAACCACACTCACAACATATGTAATATCTGGTCTTGTGTGGGCTAAATATATCAACCTTCCAATAAAGCGTTGGTACTATTCCTTATTGGTTGGTTCTTGATCCATGTCTTCACATAACTTGTGATTCATCTGTATCAGCAGGTTTGCATCCAAGCATTCCTGTTTCAGTGAGCAGATTTAATACATACTTTCTTTAAGACAGAAATATACAAGTTGTAGACCTGGCTACTTCAATTCCTAGAAAGTACTTCAGATTACCTAAATCCTTCATCTCAAATTCCTAATACAAATACTTCTACAGTTTCAGTTGCTCTCCTGTTTCGTTTCCAATTATGATTATGTCATCCACATAAACAATCAATGCAGTAAGTCTTACTCCATCACGCTTCAAAAATGAAGTGTGATCTGCATTACTCTGTATATATCCAAAATTCTTCATGTATTTAGTGAATTTACCAAACCATGCCCTGGGGGATTGCTTTAACCCATATAATGACTTTCTGAGCTTGCAAACTTGACATTTCTTGTCACGAGCTAAGTTACATCCTGGTGGTAGGTCCATATATACTTCTTCTTCCAAGTCTCCACGTAAGAATGCATTTTTTACATCAAACTGATGTAATAGTTGTTTGTGCAAATAATCTCAGGGGAGAATATTCGCTTCTAGATCCTTCAACCTTTGATCTTCATTCTCTCTCTTCCTCGATTCCTGTAAAAAAGACTGGAGTAAATAGACCACACCCGGGGGGTGTTGGCCAAAGGCCCTCCGATGCCTAAGTTAGTTCAAGTGTTTGTAGGAAAACAATAGCTAAGCAAAGGGTACATAGTTGTATGTATGGTGTAAACCGAGTGGCCGGAGCCGTGTGTGGTGGCCGGAGCCGTGTGGAGAAAATATGGAGAGTGGAGAGGGAGAGAGAGCTTCAGGTATTTTTCTCGGGTATAAGGAGTAGGTTTTCTGAAGTACCTTGAATGATGAATGAGGTCGTCAATTTATAGGAGCCTCGGGGCTAGGGTTTCGTAGGGATCGAGTCGGCTTTGATAATATCCGAATTAAATATATTATCTCTTAAGAAGATAATATCTGAATTAAATGATATTATCTTCTCTTTATTAGGATAATATCTTAATTAATGATATTATCTCTTTAAATAAAGATAATATCATATTAATTAAGATATTTATCCCAATTAATTAACTAGCCAGATAAACTGGTTTAATTAATTAATTAATTTAAGAGATAATCTTCTTTTCCACGTGGCGTGCCCTGATTGGAGACGAAAATATATGCTCCCACAATAGTCAATTGAGATTTGCTGCTAGAGATAGAAGGACTTTTATAGTTTCAATCTTGGCTACTGGGGCAAAGGTCTCTTGGTAGTATATCCCATATCTTTGTGTGTACCCCTTCGCCACCAATCTAGCTTTATATCTTTCAATAGATCCATCTGCTTTGAGTTTCACAGTATAAATCCACCTGCTTCCCACTGTCTTCTTTCCATACGGTAATGGCACGAGTTCCCATGTGCCATTCTTCTGGAGAGCTCACATTTCTTCATTCATGGCTTCTTTTCATTGTGGGTCTTCCAGTGCTTTAGTTACATTGTTGGGAACAGGTATGTCGGCCAACTGTTTCACAAAGTGTACTCGTGACTCTAATAATCTGCTGATGGATACATAATTGTTGATGATATATTTTCCTTTGACATTAAGATCTACTTCGTAGTGTACTAGAGGTTTGCCACGGTTCTTCCATTTTGGAATCTGATATGCAGGCTATGTGCCTTCTGAAATCAAATTATCATGAGATATTTCATTAATGTTATCAGTTTCAGGACAAGATGTTACCTGAATGACATCCTCATCAGGTGATTAGTGTGGTACTGGAGCTGAAGAAGTCTCCGGAGTGGGCAAAATCTCATCAGTTTCCTCCTCCTGAGTTGGACAGCAAGACCAGTCGCTTCCAAGCTACGACCGGTTGACCGGTCGTTATCAGGCTGGGACGATTTTGGAGGAAAAAAATTGAAAATTTGAGAAGTGTTGGTGTCGTAATGCTCCTCATGTGTAGCTGAAAAATATATGTCGTTTTCTTGGAACACAACATTCATAGAAGTATAGACTTTCTGACTAGGAGGATGATAACACCGGTATCCTTTTTGATGAGGTGCATAGCCAATGAAAACACACTTTTCGGCTCGGGGATCCAATTTGCTTCGTTGATGATCATGTAAGTGGACAAATACAACACAGCCAAAAAATTCGGAGTTCCAGGTTTGGGGTGTGAGGTGTTTGGATATGGTGGTGAAGTTTTTGAAGTGATGTTTGAAAATTTAGGATATTAGAGGGAATCCGATTGATAAGGTATGCTGCAGAGATAACGACTTCGCCCCAAAATGATCGTGGCATATTGGCACCAAAGAGAGAGACACAAACGACTTCCAATAAGCGTATGTTCTTTCTTTCAGCCACCCCATTATGTTAGGGAGTGTAAGGGCATGAGCTTTGATGTATGATGCCATGATCTTGTAAGAACTGGTTAAGATCATGATTAAGAAATTCTCCGCCATTGTCAGAAGGAAGAACCTGAATTCTGGCATGAAATTGAGTCTCCACCATTTGATAAAACTGTTGAAACATGGAACTAACTTCTCCTTTTGTTTTGAGAAGGGAAACCCAAGTCATGCGTGTGCAATCATCTATAAACGTAACAAACCATCGCGCCCTTGCCAGAATGACAATTTTAGCAGTCTCCAAACATTAGAATGAACAAGAAAAAATGGAACCAAACTCTGATTTGAACTTAATGGGAACGGGACACGATGACTCTTAGCCAATTCACACGTATCACACTAGAAGCTGGAAACATCAAGACTGGAAAATAATGATGGAAACAACTTCTTAAGATAACTGAATGAGGCATGCCCAAGACGTTTATGCCATAACCAAATTTTGTCTCTCTCCCCCTTAGGACGAGTTCCACTGGTTGTGAAAGCTTGACCACCCTTGACCTCACTATCCGGTGCCCAGTCCCAGTAATAGAGTTTGTCCCGCCGAGTACCACAACCAATCGTCGTTCCTGTGAGGATGTCATGAAAAACATAATGATTCGGCCAAAATGTTACAGTATACCCCAAAATAGTAGTAATTTGTGCAACACATAACAAATTATGGTACAAAGATTGAACAAGTAATACAGAATCCATATGTAGGGAAGTAGAGAGAGATAGAGAGCCCTCCCCAACCACAGAAGAGAAGGTACCATTAGCATTAGACATCACCGACGGAGTGGATGATTTGCGATTAATAAGTTGGCCATGATCAAATGTCATATGATCCGTAGAGCCCGAGTCAATAATCCATGCAGAGTTTTTGGAGGACGTATGAAGTAGAACCTTTGGTAGTGGTGATAGAAGCAGGAGTCCGGGTAGCAGGGTCAGCAGGATTGACCGCATGCTTATGTGAGTCTATAATAAGATGGAGAATCGTAGGGGTTCCTGACATCGCAGCGGAAGTAAGATGTGATATGAGAAGGTGAGGAATTTGATGTGAGGAATTGGATTTAAGAGGTATGTGTATAAGATTTGAGGGTATGTGTTTAAGGATTTGGATAAGAGGATTTGAGGACTTTAGATTTGATGGATTTGGATTTGAGGAAAATTATGAGGAATTTGATTTAGGGTTTTGGATTTGAATATGAGAAATTTGAGAAATTTGATATAAGAGTTTAGAGACAACCTAGGATCGATTGCTCTGATACCATGCTAAAATATGAATATGGTTTGAATGTATTAGGTTGAATTATATTCTTCTCCATAAAGAGATATATAAGAGTTTACATGAGTGCTCTCAAGAAAATAGATACAGTAATCAATTAGGACAGTAGCTCCTAATTATACAAAGATTTGTCAACTAGATAAAATGGGAAAGTAAATCCCTTTATTAATCAAGGAAAAAGTAAATCCCTTTATTAATCAAGGAAATAAATCTCCTTGATTAATTAGGAGACTCACGTCAACAATCAAGACATCAAAGAGCCATTCTGGCCATACAAGGTCCCAAAAGTGGGTACCCCTAACTCGACTCACAAAAGCTCCAACCAAGTGAGCAGCTTCATTACATTTTCGAAGTATATAAGCAAAGCTCACCAACCCAAACTGTTGAGACAAGTTTTTTGATGTAAAAAATAACTCCTTATATCTTGACATCAACAAACCCACTTGTTGTTTATGCCCAGAATCAAAATTCTACCAACACTATGAACTATTTTGAGAGAAGAGGAAGATATTTGTATTAACATTAATAATGAGTAGAGAGCACCTTCTTCAAAGAGAAAGATAGATGTAGATTTCATGATTCATCTAATCCTTCACAGAGTAGCAAACAAATTTTTAAAGAATCACTACACTTTTCTAGAAGAATTTCTCAAACTTTTCTTTCTGATAATCGACCTCAGGAAGCTTTAAAAATGGAGATTGAGGAGGCGTGAACTCTGGGGAAGTGGAAATTATGGCAAAAAAATGTAATTTTTTGAAAACATATGAGGGTAGTATAGGGATTATGAAAGTTTCATTAAAAGCTCCGCATGCTTCAAAAAGAAGCATATTTTAAAAACACCTCGCCACCCGCTTCTCAAATATGTTGTCATTGACCCGTGATTTTGAAAAAAATCGGCTTTCACTTGTTTTACCAAACACCTAAAGTCAGAAAATTTTAAATATACACAGCAACCCCAAACTAAGCATGAATTTGATCACTAGAGAGTGTTTTTGAAGCTAGGAAGCCTTTTGCCCTGGCAAGTCCAACGGGTGGAAATGCTCTAATAATAAGAGCACTTCCACCCATTTGCCATGGCAAAGGGCAAGGGGAGGTAAAAGCTATTACTATTTACGTGAATAGTGGCGGCCCTTGCAAAAGGCTTGTGGTGTTTCCACTCATTGTCATGGCAACCACTATTCACATGAGATATGAGGAGATGAATTTGTATAGAGTTTTGGTGTGGGAAGTGAAAAATATGACCAAGTATTTATTTTAAAAAAATTTCTAAAATGTTTAGTATTTATTTATTTATTTTAAAATTTCGTTGCTGACGTTAGCAAACCCAAACTAGAGCAAGGGCTGATTTTGCCTGAGTGCCAGCCTAAGCTTGTGGAGCCCACCAACAACCCTGGCAACATTTGTCCGCTGGAAGTCATTTTTGGGCCCAGGCCCCCCCTTGCTAAGGGCCGTTGGAATTGCTCTAATAGTGGCTGCTTCAATACAATACATGCTCTATCATAAAGCCGTTGACGGTGTTCGCAAATATTTGGGCCTAAAAGCCCATAAGATGAATAGAAAGCCCATTTATGAGTTATTGGGCTTTATTTGAATAAACATTCTATTAAGCTTTACCTGAAGGCTAAGCTTTTGATGGCAATGGCAGCACCGTGATGTCTTTTTTTGATGTTACAAAGTGATAGGTGCAATGCAAGTGATGGATGTTTGTTTTAATATGATTAGATAACAAACAAAAGTATATTAATAGCCGCACCATGCCTTGTATTGTACGTAGTGACTTGCCAAGTGGGTAAGAATTTCCATTTTAGAAAAAACCATATCCAGAGTGCTTGTTAGACTTTGTTAATATATTAATTTTCAATCAATAATGCCTTGGATATAATGGAAATTTCCTATTTGTTTTGAATTAGCAAAATTCGTAGAAAACAAATGAATTACTGCTACAAACACAAACATCTCTAATATCACTCTTTTTCAATACATTATTTATATAATTTGTCAAATAAATACAACTAGAAGCACTGGTTACAAACATATATAGTTATCCAAAATAATTCAACCAACCTGAAAAAAAAGATGGGGAAACATAAAGGAAATTATTCAATCTTTTTTGGTTTTTTGGAATCAATCCTTTTTAATGATCACAAGGACCAAATTGATGTATCTAGTTCTAGATTTTGATAAGTGATTACTGACGAGCTTTGCATAGCATTGAAACAGATGATCCATTATATCTTTTCCAAAATGAGATTCGAGCATTGACTCAACCACGGCTCTTACTGTCTTTGCCACTTTCTGGCCACTACCTACCATGTCAAATGTGTGATGCAATTCTTGATCCCCACCGCCGCCATCCCAATCAATTTCAAACGCCTCCAGGCTGTCCATTAAGAATGACCCTTCTTTTTTAAGCGCCAAGCTCAATTCCTCTTCACATGGGGCATAGTAGGGAGCGTTGAAGGAATCAACCTTTTCCTCTGCAATAAGACCCTGCACCCATAGAACAAGTTAGTATCTAAGCTAATGCATTAATGGGATAATGCAATGGAAAAAAGAAGAAGAATGGCTGTTGCTAAATACGTGGTTCTCACATACAGCGCACCTCTATTAGAGAGGTGGTCAACAAATTTAATGACCATCTTAAGGGAGATGTTTTTTTCTACTCTTCTGGCAACATGAAAAGCTTAAATTGCCATTCTTCATTACATACTTGTATCTGGTTTGATATTTTTCATTGTATTTTAATATGTTTGGTTTACAAATCCCTCAAGGATCTTTTCCTTGTAATATTTATTCAGGCTTGTCCAATATAAGTTCCTACATTTTCTATTTTCTAGACATATACCCATTATTCTATAAATCTATGTGTAAAATTCAATTTCAAATTTAAATGACCAGTAGGACATAAGAGGTCATAGTATTCTTATGTTTTTACATCGTTGTCACCAGACTTCATATTTTATTTGTAATTTATTTCAAGCATTTCATTAACTGTCATAATTGTAATTAATACTCCTTATTAATAGCATATCAATTAATCACCCCATTTTGTTTGATTGCCATTCCCTCTAACATATGGTCCCTAAAAAATCTGTAAATTACATATCCAATAATGTACCTATGAAAAATATAAATATAAATATATACGTATAAAAATATAGGCATATTATTTACCAAAAAAATTACAGAAAAATAGGTAGACATTAATCTATAGAAAATATAGATACAAAATAATTTATAAATAATTTATAGAAAATATAGATACACAATAATTTATAAAAATAATAGGTAGATTATTATCCGGGAAAGATGAAACAAAATTTTAAAAAGGCAATAAGGAAAACTGACTTTTTTGGCCAACACATTGTTGACTGTATTAATGAATTTTAATAATAAAAGGATAATTAATTGCAGACAACATTTTTAGAAGTAATCACCACAATAAATTGGGGAACTAAAAATTAAAACACCACCCCATTATACTTTGAAATATAAATAGGGGTATTTGGGCAATCAAAAAAATTATAATAAATCAAATATTGAGCTTAATAAGGTAACTTGATGAGTTGGATCCTAGTCATGGGTTTTTATTTATAAAAATTGGGTATGATTTATAGGAACAAAAAGTGAAAGGTTGCAAGTAAAGTAAGTTGAATTTGAAGGGTGTAAACCAAATTTACTATATTTCTCTTTTGTTTCAAAACAAAAACAAAAAAGCTTAAATTGCTATATATGCTAAATATTGTAGATACCTCTGAAACCAAGGTCATCAATGCGTGGGCTAAAAGCTCCCACTGGTAGCAACTGGCTGGAGTTGTGGGGTCATAGGATGGCCTGCCCATGAGCGACAACACCATTCGTCCTCCACCAAACATTTCTTCAGCGCGGGACTTGAGAAACAATGAAAAATCGTTATGAAACTGAAGCGCATATGAGTCCAAAACGCATTGTGGGCTGGTCTTGGATATGTAGATCTTTCCTTTGTTCAAAGCTTCGCCAGCTGCCTTGCTGTCGAGGCCAGGAGGGACCTGAGACAGCCAGTGAAGGCTAGAAGAAGAGTGCACAAAATGTAAACTCCTGGCCGGAAACAACCGCCCATAAAACGAACCAGGCGTGGCAGAAATGAATAAAGATCCAAGCTCAGGACCCTTCTCTTGTTTGAGTTTGTTGTAGAATGCAGGAAGTGACATAAAAATGTTGTTGAAGTCATTGCTGAAGAGGTCATTGAGGAACACTCTGAGCTCTGTTGTTGCTGACAGGTGGAGGCTAAGGCTGCAGCTTTTGGTGCGTATGATAGCATCTATGATCTCGGAGATGAGCAATAAGGTGTTGGGTCCAGATGAGCAGCCCAAATCTGCTATCCCCATGCTCTCTATATTATTTGAGTGCAAGATCTCTTGTACGGCGTCATGAATGATTGGCTTTGTAATGGAAATTATTTTGCTCTACAAAATAATAATAATCAAAATATTATACATATATATACATGAAATTAATTAACATGTTGAATTGGAATATAATTATTAATTGAAGAAAAGCATAATGAATAATATTAATTTGGACCTGAAGTTTGGAGTTTTGAGCATAACTAGTCTCGCCAACTCCTTTGTTCATGTGAAGAATTTGCATCACCTCCATCTCTGTCTGTCTGTCTGTCTGTCTGTCTGTCTCATACAAAAGCTTGGAGTCTGTCTGTCTGTCTCATACAAAAGTTTGGAGTAATTGTGCTGTATATATAGACCCCACTCGGCCGTCCACTGCCAGTAATTCCTTAGAGATAATATAAATGGAACCATGCACAGCAACCACACATTACAAGTTACTCCGTACTAAGTTCTGTCGTGCATGGGCAGGATCAGATTCATATATCTAAGTCTAACGGTAACCTAGGCCAAAATAAAAGAGTCAAAAACCTTCCTGCATCTCTTTTCATTTCAAACTACAAAAGAGTGAAAATCTATGCCTATATGTAGCATGAATAGCTAGCTGGTCCTTATACACTCCATATACGTTTGAAAACCAATTAAATAAGGCTGCATTTAGATGGAGCTAGTTAAAATATTAAAAAGAAAACTATAAAATAAAATAAAAAAAGATTTGATATATACAATCAATTATTTGGAATCTATTTGTTTCCCCCTCATTTCAAACCCATTTTTCTTTAATTTTGGCATACATGAATTGTGCTAGCGTAATCCTACAGTTTAACCTTATTATAATGTCATCTAAATTCTTATATTTAAAATCATTTCATCCAAATGATCCTAAGAGCACCTATGACAAGCATTATAAAAAGCAACAAATCGAATCATTTCATCCAAATAGTCCGAAAGAGCAATTATGACAAGCATTATAAAAAGCAACAAATCGATACTTAATTAGAATACATATATGAATATCTTAATGAGAGTGATCAAACTAATATCAAATTTATTTTATTTTATTTTTTCTTTTGAAAGCAATGTCAAATTGATTTCGAAATGAGTGGAAAAAAGAATCGCACCATATGTCCCATGCACATGATTTTTTACACCTAATTAATTCCCCCAGTTTGGTTTGTTCGCAAATAATACATTAGATAAGAAGCACATGGTACATGTGATGCATGCATACAGTCGTTTTGCAATTTGCATGTCACTCACTTATTCTCTTAAACGTGTAATTCTTCTACTGCGCAAGAAAGTACCCACTATACGGATATAACGACGTTCATGGAAATTTTGAACAATATATTCACCATATGTTGGAACAAAAGGGCGGCCCCGGCCTAGTCAGTAATTAGTCGGGCCGTATTATTTATATAGATGATTATGATTTGAGAGTTCTGATTAATTTATCGTATGGATTCATGTGGACTTATTGAATGTCGAAAGAATTTATTTGGTTTGAAATATAGAAGAGTTATAATGTGTGAGATGTCGACAAAAGTGTAGTTACAATTTGAGATTCACGAGCCGACTTAATCTATTTAGTTTGAAATTTAGAAGAGTCATAATTTGTGAGATGTCGGCAAGAGAGTAGTTATAATTCGTGATTTGCCAACCAACTTAACCTATTTGGTTTGAAATATAGAAGAGTCATAATCTATGAGATGTCGACAAGAGTATAGTTACAATTCGTGATCCCAAGGGTTTGAACTTACGTAATGATGATGCTTCACAGAAAGGTGACCATGATGGTTGTACGCATAGTCTTTTAAAAAAAATTAGAAAATAAGAGTTGTTCACGCATTTCCAACCATGCATTTGCCATCTACTATAGTACTGAGGCAGAATTCCAACCCTTGATTATTGAAGCCCATTGTGCACCTTTTATTTGATGAAAGAAAAGGCTCTTTCTCAATCAGTTTTGCAAAGTTTCAACCGTGTCCCTATCTATCTCTTCTTACATGAAATAATAGTACAACAATATTAACGACTAATTTAAGAAAACAAAAATCAAATTGAATTCACCCATGATTTTTTTCTCCCAATATACTATCTTTTCCTTCTTTTTTTCTCTCCTCCTATTTCTCCCTATCATAGATTTCAAAGTTGAAAAAGATATAGGTAGAATATTTCATATATATCAAACCATAGGAAAGTTTATTATAAGTGAATAGAAAGGTTTATATCTTTAGCGAAGACATCAAAAAGTCACTCTAGCCATACAAGGTCCCAAAAGTAGGTACCCCTAACTCGACTCACAAAAACTGCAACCAAGTGAGCAGCTTCATTACATTTCCGAAGTATATAAGCAAAGCTCACCGACCCAAACTGTTGAGACAAGGTTTTGATGTAAAAAAATAATTCCTTCTATATTGACATCAACAGGAATAACTCTTTGAAGCATCTATATTAGTTGGTGTGAATCGGATTCCACAATAGCTTGATCAAAATCCGCATTCAAAACATTTGTCAAAGCATCACGAATAGCTTCGACTTCCGTCATAAGAGCTGACTGACAAAGAAGACTTCCAGTACCTCCCGTCTTGAGCATCCACTTTACTCTATCTCGAATTGCCCAACCTATACCTCCTTTCATGGTTTGTTGTAACCATGCCCCATCATAATTCAATTTCACATACCCATTAGGTGTGTTTGTACCATATCTGACTAAGCAATTAGAAACAAATTTAAACAAGGCAAAGAGTTCTACATTGGAATATTACAAGATGTGTAGACGCCCCCTCATCTATAAATGAGACCACTCTCCACTTAAGAAATGATGCCCCCTCATCTATAAATGAGACCACTCTCCACTTAAGAAATGATCCCTAGGCTAGACTTGATATTTAGTAATAGGCTTCTCCCTTCTTCTCTTTATATTTGGGCCAAACCCCTTGTACAAATGTAAATACATATTATTATAAGAATGACAATGTACTTCTCTGTGGACGTAGCTCATTCGTAAAGTGTGAACCACGTATATCTTGTCTTCTATATATTTATCGTTTGCCCAAATCTTCACACACATGCTGAAGGTCCACACCTTTGCCATCATCCATCATACCTCATCACTAAGTTGGACTCAATCTTGGCCTTCCATTTTGAGCATTAACAAGGTGCGTAAAAACTTACTTGTAACGAGGATAATACTGTTTTGCTATCTCCAACCAATAACACAATGACGCGTGCAAAAGTTATCTCACGTATCATTGCGTTGTTGGCCAAGAATAGCAAAACGTTGCATGAAAGTCTTTCTCCATCTTGTGGCTTTTTCCAAGCTAGAATGGAAATGTTGCCTTGACTTAGGGTCAGTTTGGTATTGTTGTGCTGTAAAAATAATCACTGTCAGATTTGCTGTGAGACAAATCAGCTGTGAAAGAAAGTAGTTTGACGTTTGATAAAATTTTTGTTAGAAGTGCGGTTGGTATATAAATAAAAAAAAGACGAGGTTATTTTTGGAATTTTAAAGGTTTCATTAAACTCAACGCCTCTTCAAAACTGATTCCCGCATAATCGAAAAATGAAAGCAGCTCATCACTTGCTTTCCTTAATTACTTTCTCTCACAGCAATTATTCAAAATAAGTAATTTTATTATCTTTTACCAAACAGGTTGAGCTTTCAAAAATTTCAAAATAATCACTTATAGCCCAAATAATCATTTTTCCTTTGAAATCTGGGCTTCAATAAATTCAGAAACCTGCGATTGCATCAGCAACATGGCCTCGTATACTTTCTTTACACGCTCAAAGAAAAAAGTAGAGACTGATTTTGATAACCATTGCGTGACCAAAAATTAGAACAAAATAATAAAGCTAAATAGAGCATATAAGAATCTCAACTAACCCCATCAATTCAATGAACATTCATCTCGAATTTGTCCATGATATCTCAACTTCAAATCAGAATCGGTTCATCATATAAATTTAAGAATATGGGCAAATTTAAGAAACAAAAGGTAATTAAAGTCAATAGGCCTTCTGGGTTCCTGCCCAATGGCCCAAGAACAATTAATTAAATCGGAATGACAAGTGGATCAAACTGCAATTTCTTATGTGTGTAACCCGAACGGCCCAATATATTGTCGCCGTCGACCTGTTCTTATGAACTTTAATTATTATTATTATTATTATTATTATTATCATTATTATTTATAAAAATTAAAATTTTTAATTTTGTTAATTTCCCGGAGTGGGTTTTGGGTTTAGGTTGCTTGTCTCATACTTGTGCTAGAATTGTGGTATAATTAATAAAATTACGCAGAAAGGAATTAGCATCCAGAAAGTGAAGCCGCAAAGGTCAAGGATAAAGGTGAAGCCACTGACAGAGTGATAAGCCATTAAAAATTGTTCGAGCCCAAACAAAGATTCCCACTAGGAACGACTTTCTTTGTTTGGTCTGCGTTCTCAACCTCAGGCCTTATCTATAAAATCATCATCTTTCTGTGACTTCGGTGTTTGGCGTGTCAGCTGATTCTTGCAATGTGTTTGTTTGATCAAGCTGATTCTTGCAAATCTTCTCTCCTCAATTGGGTACTTGCAAATTTCGATCTTGCATTGAGAATTTTTGTTTTTGGATAGAAGAAAAAAAAACTGAAAATCTTCATTTGTGCAGTAACTGTGAGCAGCTGAATCTCAATCAACACCAAGACATGGAGGTCATTTTAGATAAAAAAGATGCTGGTGATTGGATTTACAGAGGCGAAGGCGCTGCCAATCTTGTTCTCGGTTACAGCGGATCCACCCCCGCTTTTGTAAGTTTCATACTCTGTTTGATTGTTTCCAAAACACACACACCACCTGAGCTTCAATTATGCACTTATCTAAAAGAATGTGTTTAGAGAGAAAAATTTCTTAGTAGTTCATGACGGGAGTAGGTGTGGTCCTTATTTTGATCGATCATGTTTGAAGCTTATAATGATTGTACCTTGCTCTATGTAGATTGGGAAAGTAATGCGTCTACAGAAAGCTCCAGTTAATGGGTCAAAGTCCATGAACAGTCCCACTGCATTAACCGTGCATGAACGTCTTCTGTGGAAGGACACGGAGGACATTGTAGCTACCTCTAACAAAGAACTTGCTTGTCAACTGTTTGTGAAGCACATCATGAGCCCTCTATTGGGTTCCACATACGTGGATTCCGGGGTATGTAGCTATCCACACTTGTACTAATGCATGATGCTTGCTGAATGGAAACCATGTCGACGTTGTATGTATCATTTCAAAATAGTTATGGTGGGCTTTAAGGCATTTTTTTAGTTGAGTTATATTTGCACATGGGGTATGTATCTATGTCTGGAACCAAGACAGTGATTATGAATTTCATATGCCAAGTCACACGGAAAGCTTTCTCTTATTAGGGAAAGCTACAGTAGTGTTGATTGAAATATCCTCGTACTCAGCAATATAGTGTATGCATTTGGTTTTCCCGTGAAGTCATGCATTCATGTGGTAAGATGTACAAAATGGTTTAGTTCTTTAACCTTCAGTTTGAATTTTGGCAGATGCGCGTCTCTGCTTCCAAGGAATTCTTGGAGTCGGTTGAGAAGAACATAATTTCTCAGCGTCCTGCTTCTCGAGTTGATGCAGCAAAAGTTGACACAGAATGTGATTCTGTGCTTCTTATGTCTGATCATTCTCTTTTTCCTCGTGGTAATTAGTGTCTCTCTGTTAGTTACAATTTTAATTAGTGCTGCACTTAAAGATTTAGAACTGTCTTTTCTGCACTTGTAGTTCGAAAGTCCTATGGCTTATTTAATCTAACCTATGATCCAGGTTTCTTTTTTGCATGCCTGTTCTGGTTGCTAACACTTAAAAGGTCTCCCTTTGCCTTTTACATTTCTAGTAAAAGTTATGAGGTAATATCCACACACCTACATAAAAACTCAGAGAAGCAGGGAGAGAAACCTGGAATTAGCAGCATTCTGCTTAGAATCATAGGAACTTTGTATCTTATTAAATGTAGGTGCACCTATTTATCTAAATATTGTCTTGTGATAGATATGATCTGAAGTATTACTTTTTGTTTTGTTCTGTTTTGTTTTAGAGACCTTAGGAAAAAGCTCTGATAAATTTCAAAGAGTGATAGTTTATTCTTCTTTATTCATTTCAGGTACTCATGAAGTTGAACCCTGTATATCTGTGGAGATAAAGGTGCTTTTCCATGTTTGTGTTCTTCGTTTCTATTTTAAGCTTGTTGTGCTTGTTGTTTTCACATGAGTAATACCCTTGAAATATATATAGTTATTCCTTTTTTCTTTTCAATTGTTTCCAAAAATAGCCAAAATGTGGATTTCTGCCATCTTCAAAGTTCATTGATGAAGGAAATGCCATTAAACGGAGCATTACTCGTTTTCAGATGCATCAAGCTCTGAAGTTGCATCAAGGAGAGGTGTGCTTTTACTATGTTCTTCTCTTGGTCAAATTATTTACTACCCGGAAATCAGGCAAATGAATTCCATATGTTTAATTGGAATTCCATCTCATTTAATTCTTCTTAGAACTTCTGCGCACAAATTTCAGCAAAGAGAGTCCTGTTTTGTAGTAATACTAAACGTCAATGTTAATCTGACTTGGATTTGTCTAAACCTGTGTTACAGGTATCAGAATATAGTGACTATAATCCACTTGATATGTTCTCTGGATCCAAGGACAGAATACATAAAGCTATCAGGGATCTCTTCTCAACCCCACAGAATAACTTCCGTGTGTTCTTGAATGGTTCTCAAATATTTGGGGGCTTAGGTGGTGGTGCAGACAGTACCAATTTTGTGACTCGAGGAAAATTTGAAGATGCACTCAAGTGTGTCATTCAGGGAGGTGATGGCTTGCGCACAATGAGTTTTCTACAGCTTGTTGCTGAAACAGTTCATAATTCTGGAGTGTTGGATCAGCTCCTTGAGGTCCAGAAACTTGATAACCTTGACATTGATGGGGCTATCCATGCGTATTATGACATCGTTTCGGAGCCTTGCATGGTATGCAGAGCATTCGGTAAAGAAAAAATGTCACAGAGATATCTTTCATTGCATTCCATCTCTTTGGATGAAAGCTTGAAGATTGTGAAGGACTTTTTGATAGCTGCTACTGCGAAGGACTGCAGTTTGATGATTAGTTTTAGACCAAGGAAAGATGGGAATACAGGATCTCCATATAATAATTTGTATCTAGAATCAAGCAACCAATTTTTTGATTACAAGGTACAGATCTCCTTATCATTTCATTCTGACTGATACCATAGCATCTTTCAATCACAGCATTTGGATGCTCAATTCCCTTAAGTTTTTATATTTTCATTCTTTACAGATTTTCTTCTCGTAATCTAATACCATTTCTTAACAGCTAGAGCACGAATATATCTTATTTGAGTTGCATTTTCCTAGGTGAAATTCCCTGTGGGGGAAATCCTTCCTTATGACATTAATATCTTATTTGAGTTGCATTTTCCTAGGTGAATTTCATTGACCTGGATTTGAAACAATTGAAGAAAATGGAAGAATATTATGAGTTGGACAAAAAAATAGTAACCTACTACAATCGAATGGTGGAAACTGAGGAAAGACAAAAGAAAAATACAAGCACAATGGCTCTTAGAACTGCAAATTGAGATTTGTTACAGTGCCATGGAGGATAGTTTACTTCAAATTATGAGTAAGTGCAAGTGGGTTGATATATAGTATTTTCTGTAAATTATTGTTGTTAATAGCTGTATTTGTTTGTATACTTCTTGGCTTTTAGCCATTATTTCTTTGTTTCCTTTGTTTCTATGAGGTTTTTGATTTTTAAGGTTAGTAATATAAGCAATTTATTCCCATCCCTCTTCCCCTTCTCTTCTTTGTGCCTATGATTTATCATATATAAGCTTTATCTTAAGTGTATGCATGTGGTGTTTGGTTCTTCGTTTGCTTTGAAGAATGTTGAAATTCTTTTCTTTTTTAGTAACTGTTTTGAAATATGTCCTGGACTGCCGCTGCATGCATCATCAGTCCATGAAAATTTTCTTTTGTAGAATAGATTAAGCTATGGTAATTTTTATTCTGTAAGTCTGCAAATGTTCGTGGGCATCTCATAATTTTGTTTGAATTTACCCATTCATTAGGAGGCAAATGCATTCAATTTAGATTGAGTTATGCATATTTACTGCAACTTTCTAATTGTATTAGTATAAACACGGCATGCTGCTTTAGCCCTTACATAGTTTTGTAGAGGCACGTAAATCAGTGTTTCATGTTGTTAATAAAGTTAATGAAGACTAACGAGGGAAGTAAAGAGTGTGATAAAACTCCTTCTTATAAGTTTGAGAAGTTTAATTGGAAATGAGGAGAAACTGATGAAACATAATTTCTGGGCTCTGCAGGGAAAGTGATGTATCAACTAACTTCAGTGTGATTCCATCAAAGCCCACATGGCCTATTAATTCAGACAGTTGGATTTTCACATTGTGGTATTAGTACTACTATAGAAAAGAAGAAAAAAAGACCAGGGCATCCTTGGTATTTTCTAATTGAAAATGCGTCTGCTTTAGCAACAGTATTTTAGGGAATCAATGAATTATCCAAGTTTGAAGAAACGATTTCTTGCATAGACATTAATCTAAATTTCCAGTTGTCTCATCAAAATTCTTTTTGCGCTTACTTTATGCTTCCTTATAGTTCTTTCATATTTTTCAAGTTTTCCATTGTTGGTGCAGATTTATATTTTGATATCCTTTAATAAATTGTCAGGTAAACATAAGGTTCTTACAGTTTTGAACAATGGAACCAAACACATTTAGTTTTGAGCAGTAACTTATGACATTTTCCACTTCTGTCTGATGTACAAAGTGTGATTTGGAGTTCTTTTTTGTGACTACATTGCCAAACCACGAACATTTGAAAGAAATGATTTGGAAGAATCAATGAGCCTGATGCTGAAACATGTATCTAGACCAGTGGTAAGACTAATATGGAAGGCTCTGTGAACTCTGGTTGTTCAGCTTTGGTATTTTGATCGGCATATATGTGGAATATAAAAGCTGTGGGTTGGCTACATCATGTGCTGAACAATGAGCTCCTGAGCTGTCTATAGGTCTCTCTCTCTCTCTCTCTCTCTCTCTCTCTCTGTGTGTTTGTGTGTGTGGATCTAATCCTGTTAAAGTTGATGATTCAAGTACGGAGAAGAAAGAATTAATACGTTCCAGAAGTGGGTAAATTTTGCCCATTCAACTGACCCCACTAGAGCTGAATTGATAAGTGATTGCCATTACTATATCCCAACACATTGCGTAATGTCAGGTCTTCATTATTTTCTTGGAGACATGCTGAGCTAAAACCTCATTTGTTGGTTTGTTCAAAATCCTTGTTTTATTCAGCATATTTACTTCTGGTAAAATTTGCCATAAGCTGACACGCCTGTGTGTACAAACAGGCGAATAGCAAGCTTGTTAGATTGTTCTCTGTTTTTTTTTTTTTTTAATCTTTTTCCAAAAAATTGTAGTACATTCAGAATCAGGCAGGCCAGCATCATTTTAACTTTGCTATAAACGGTTTCATTTCTTTCAAGATAAAGAGGATGTAGAAAGGTGTGTTTTAGCCTCGTATGGGATGTGTGTGTGCCCGCACATGGTAAATTCTGCATTTATTGCATATCGGAGGGCATAGGTGACCCAATTAAAAACCCTTCCGACTGACATTTACTTCTAGCCAACTACTGACACTCTCATTTTGTACTCAACCAGCTTCTTTGCCAAGAAAGTGCTGTGCTGAAAACATAATCAAACTAGAGAGAGAGAGAGAGAGAGAGAGAGAGAGAGAGAGAGAGAGAGCATTTTATATATAGCATCTTTGGATCCATTCTTTCTTTGTTATTAGCTTGTTCCAGTTTGCTTTCTATCATTATTGCTTTATTATGTCTAAGGTTCCATCTCTCTCTGTTTTATTTTTCCTGCTATGTAATTAGTTATTGACGTACCATTTTCTCCGGAGTCTTTTCACTGACACACACTGCAATACTTCAGATGGAATTTATATTTTTTCTGAGCGCACAAGTACGGACAAAATCTGACCTTTGCTTTTGTCTTGTGTTGCAGAAAACTGTAGTGTCAGTGGAACTGCTGTGTTCAAAGTGCAGGAAGAAGGTGATGAAGTTAATAGCAACGGTAGAAGGGATAACTTCCATTGTCCTGGACCCGTCAAAAAATACGGTGACAGTAACTGGGGATGCCGATCCAGTAAAGGTTATCAAGAAGGTAAGAAAATTCAGAAAATCTGCTTCCGTTGTGAGTATAGGTCCTCCACAGAGTGATAAGAAGGATGAGAAGAGGGATGAGAAAAAAGACCTTGTCCCTTACCCACCAAAGACATGTCAGAGATGCGATGTCTGGTATGTGATTGCTGAAGATGGTTACAATTATTGTTCCATAATGTAATTACTGTTCCATAATGTATCATCCTGAAACTTGTATGAATAATACCCAGTTGTATGTCATGTTAAACTCACTCATTTCTGAGTTAATAATGGAGAAAAAGAGGCTTTGGTTGTCAATGCAAATCTGTCTTTCAGCTGATGGTGAATTTTCCAGTCGTATATATTCTTAAGTATTTGGTCAGATTGCGATAGTTATTGATGTATTTAGTGAGTTGGACAACAAATCTTCAGGCATATGAAAAGCCATGGCTGTTAATTTTGTTTTCTGTTTAGATGGATTAACAAAAGCGACCATATTTCTGCAGCATTTTGCTGCATACAGTAAATTACCACGGCAAGTACTAAATATTCATTGTAGTAGCCACAGTTACAGCTGAAACATGGAAGTAGCTGGATATGTTGAGATGTTTCGTTGAAAAGTATTTTTGTTTTTGTATTTTTTTACAGAGTAACAGATAATATATTCTCTCGTGTAATACAAATTAAAAACCAAGGAGTTTTAATTAATATTTCAACAAACAAAGACACTTTTTTTTTTCTCTATCTAGGCTTACGAGCATTAGGGTTGTGAATGGTCAACAACTAAGTCTTTGTCGAGTGATGGATGAATTTAATTGACGTTAACTCAGCAAAACACATAATTGTGTGAAGATTTCCGACAAAATGATGGTTGGTCTTTTGGTATATGAACTGCTGGACGCTTGATTTGATGTATACAAATGAAGTATGGGGGTGTACCTCAAAAAATAATAATCAAAGGTAAGCATCCGTCTTGTTCACAAAATCAATGCCAAGCGCTTCCCTTCCAATTCCAAGGTTTGTTTTGGTTTTGGAGGAAAATGACTTTGGAACATCACGTTTTAGATTTTGTTCACTTTCGGACAGCTAATAATCAATAAAACCTTTTACATTGAAATAAATCAATTTCCTTTATTCACAAACATGTAAATTCCACATACATCCCTCATATTTCACGTAATTCCAATAAATAAATAAAACTCGACAACGCATTCATGGGCCCTAGGGTCCAATTGCCAAGCCTGAAGCCCACCATCGTTTTCCCCCATCAACTACAAAAGTGTAAAAAGTCCTAAACGCAAGCTCACCTTGCGTTTTGCAGAGAGCAATGCGTCCAAATTCTCTGTCCACGGAAAACAAAATGAGGAATGCTAACAACTTTCTCTATAACCTTTTCTTTTGGACATTCTCCATTTTTTGCTTGATATGTGTCATTCTCCTTACACTTAAAATAATGTCATTAATATATTATACAAGCTAACTTTTGCTTTCCAAGTTTATCCTTATTAAATATATTCAATTTATCCAAAAAAAATTCACAACTTTCTTACCATCTTATTAATTTTTTTGTAACATCAATTATTTTTTATTCAATTTTTATCGATATCGATAATATCCCGATATTTCTATTAAAATTTCCGTGTTTTTAGATTACCGACATTTCTGATAACACCGATATTTTAGACCTTAGTCACGCCAACTATGGATTACAAGGTACATCAAAAAAAAGAATTGGCCACACATGTTTAGTCAGAAACAATAAATGTCCAGAAATTTTACCAATGTGCACTGCACCTTACCAATTGTCTCGATCCGCCGCAGTCAACTGAGGAATTGCACACGAACAATACCACATCACCAACCTAGCAAACGATAGATAACCTTTTGAGTCGCAGTAAGAAATTGAAATAACAAAGGAAGAGAAAGCCAATCAATTCAAGAGCCCCAAATTCAGACTTTCACCTGTAGATATTCGGATTCCCTGGCAGCCATGTAATGAATAAGCATGTGCTTCTCATCCTGCGAAGGTCGTTCTCTGAGTACGACTTTTCGTCTCCCAACTCTTCGTTGTCTTCTTTCTTGCATCCAAGAACGAATTAACGACTAAAAGCATCGAGGTTATTCTGAACTCCGCTTTAGATTGGTGAGTTAGGGTTAGGATTGGAGATTTTCTAGAGGTTGAAGAACTCACAAAATTTCAATAAATAGGAATCGATCCCGTGGCTGTTCGACGACGAAATTGAAACCCTAGCGAGAAGAGTAGAGGATAGTGCGAGGACGACGAACGAACTGGGGACCAAACGCATCGATGATGTAGAGAACTGAACTCCATGTCAGCCGTCCATTTCTTTAACAAAATATTTGATGGTTAAAAGCAGGCCACGTCATATATATATATATATATATATATATATATATATATAGCAAAAGGCAAAGAATGGCCATGCATTCAAAATACCAAAAAATGCTATTGATTAATTCAAATATTTAATATTAAAATTATTAATTAAATAAATAAATATGATAAATTCACTTTTTTTATATTAAAAAAATTAAAATTAAAAATGAAATCAGATAATAATTTCTACTTTTATGGAATATAATTATTCTTATTTTTTTTCTTAATTTTAAAAATAAAACAAAAAAGAAAACCAGTTGCATATGCTCACAAATGTGCTAAGGAGCTAGTTTTTCTTAAGCATGATATGGCTTTTGTTTTGTTTTCGTGTTGTTAATAGATTTTGAGTGAGGTTGGCAAAAGCATAACTATAGATTTGGAGCGAGATTTCTAAACTTAATTTCATAAGATAATTTAAA
This sequence comes from Prunus dulcis, assembly GCF_902201215.1. Classification (NCBI taxonomy): domain Eukaryota; kingdom Viridiplantae; phylum Streptophyta; class Magnoliopsida; order Rosales; family Rosaceae; genus Prunus; species Prunus dulcis. The sequence goes on along the minus strand of NC_047650.1, from coordinate 30,631,060 downwards.
TTGTTTAAAATTAAATTCTTAAATTCCAAATGTCTACCAGCACAAATTTTCATCCAACCAAAGTTGTTAAACGAATTAAAATTTGGATTAAGTTGGATTGAATTTCGTAGAAGATAACTTCACTTAAAAAACCAGGTGTCAATAGAGAAAAGAAAAAAGTAACAAAATAAAGTCGCAAGACATTCGTGGAGAAACCACCGACCTAAACTGGAATCTTTCTTGAAGTAGGTAGTATCCCAACTTTCTTGTTATTGATTGTCTTTCTCACCAAGCAAACCCGAAGATAAAATAAAACCCTACAAAAACCTTCGCCTCATCGTTATCAGCCGCATCTCAATATCATCACCAAATTAAAAAAATTTAAAAAAAAAAAAGAGAAAAAAAAAGAGAGAAGAAGAATGTGGTGCTCACAGGAAAATCTACCATCCCCGAAAACCATTCTATCAGCGGCGGCATCACTCGCCGCATCGGCAATTCTATTCCGAACGATTGCAAACGACCTCATCCCCGATGTCGTCCAAAATTCCTTCTACTCGCGCCTCCAAAAGCTGTCGTCCCAAATCACCGTCGTCGTGGAAGAGCTGGACGGCCTGACGCCGAACGAAATGTTCGAGGCGGCTAACCTCTATCTGGGCACCCTGCTCTCTACCTCTACGCGACGAATCAAAGTCAACAAGCCGGAAAAGGAGAAGCAGTTGCTGGTCACTATAGACAAGAACCAAGGGCTCGTTGATTGTTTCAAAGGCGTCAACTTCAAGTGGGTTTTGGTCAGCAGCCAAAAACCAGCCTCCAATGGCAAACGTGAGGATCATTCACAGTCCGAGGTTCGACAGTTGGAGCTCAGCTTCCATAAGAAGCACAGGGACATGGTGCTCAGCTCTTACTTGCCCTACATTCTGAACAAGTCCAAAGAAATCAAAGAGGAGAGAAAAGTGGTGAAGCTCCACACAGTCGACTATAACGGCACTGACTATTGGGGTTCCATAAACCTTGATCATCCGGCGACTTTCGAAACCATGGCGATGGACCCGGAGATTAAGAAGGCGTTGATTGAGGACCTTGATCGGTTCAGAGAGAGGAAGGATTATTATAGGAGAGTAGGCAAGGCTTGGAAACGCGGGTACTTGCTGTTTGGACCGCCCGGCACTGGTAAATCAAGCTTGGTTGCAGCCATGGCTAATTATCTGAAATTTGATATTTTTGACTTGGATTTGAAGGAAGTTCAATGCAATTCTGATTTGAGAAGGTTGTTGATTGGCACCAAGAGCCGATCCATATTGGTCATCGAGGATATAGATTGTTCAGTTGAGTTGCAAAACAGGGATGCTGAGAATGAACCCAAAACTGTTGAAGACGACAAGGTAATATAAGCTCACTACTCCCCTGTTTCACCCCCTCCCCTAACATTGCCTGTATAGAAAATATATATCATATATTTCACAAGTTGGGTTCTTAATGTCTTTCTTTCTTAATTTACAGATTACCCTCTCTGGTCTATTGAACTTCATTGACGGATTGTGGTCAACCTGTGGAGAGGAGAGAATCATTGTGTTCACCACAAATAGAAAGGACCGACTTGATCCAGCGTTGCTGCGACCTGGTCGGATGGACCAGCACATCCACATGTCCTACTGCACCTTCAGTGGTTTCAAGACATTGGCATACAATTACTTGCGGATTCAAGAGCACCTACTTTTTGGAGATATTGAGAAGTTGCTAGATTATTACAAGGCGCAAGCAACACCTGCTGAAGTTGCTGGAGAGCTGCTGAAGAGTGATGATGCTCAAGTTTCCCTTCAAGGTCTTATCACATTCCTCCAAAGCAAGAACAAGATGGAAACTGCATGGCAGGATATTACGGTAGGCAAATGAATATGGACAAAGTAAAAGCAGTATCTGAATGCTCTTTACTTTTTTCAATTGATACGATATGAGTTCCCTAGAGATAGAATTTTTTTTCTAAAACATTCAATTTATATGAAATCGTGTTCACTAACCATGAAAATAACTTAATTACCGAGCCTGCAATTTAGTATAATCACTCCTGCTATATCCAAACGAGGTGAGTAGAGTATATCAATGTTGCAGATGACGAGAGCCATACCCTATAGCAGATGTTATAAACATTAAGGTTCTAACATATTTCGTGGTGAATTTCTCCATATCATAACTACAGTATCAAAATAAATTAGAGAGTCATTGCGCATGCGCAGGCCGAAGAACTTGAGGAATGTTGTACAATACTCTTCATTATTTACAATATTATAACGCGTAACGTACAAGGAAGCTTATAAAAACAGAAACAGCAGCACCTCTGGAAGACATACTTGGTATATCGAAAATATATTTTAAACATAACAAGCAAAGATAGCCACCATATCACCACGCAAGTCCTCTTGAAACAGACTCTTCACCAGCAACATCCTTTTTTCTGTTTCATACCAACAGAGACGGGCACAATTTTCAGTTTCATTCCCAAAATATAGAAAAGCCTGCATTGATTAAATCTTTCAACTACAGATGAGGGAGCAAAATCTTTAACTAACCCGAAGCTTGGCCTGTTCTTGCCCGTCTATATATGCAAGAAGTTCTTCCTGCCTCATTAAAGCTTCATGCAGAGCCTAGTCAGGAAGAAGCATGAAATCACAATTAAATCATCAAAATGATCGAAAAGTGCAAGAAATAACAAAGATGAATATATAAACTGACCAAAATATGCAAATATCAAAATATAGGCATATATAACCCTTGTTAACATATAATGACGACTGTATACTTGACAAAAAATCTAGATTGATTCATAAGAAGAAAAAAAAAAAAAAGGATTCAGGAAATGGAGAGAACTAGTGAAATCATATTTAGACCAGTATTTGTAACTAGTGAACATTGTATATCTACATTTCAGTCAACCATGTTGGTACACCAGATATTTTCATAGGTAAAAACAAGCAATGAATCATTACTGTTGATAAGTCGGCACAAACAAACGATTATCAAATGAGAGACAAAATTACCTTTTTTGTGGCAATCAACTCTGCTTCTAACGCATCTACACGACAAACAGCGGCATTCAATAGCTCCACTTTCTCATAAGGCATCTCAAAAGGCTTTGCCTGCAGCATGCCTACCTTCTCCTCAAGTTCATCAAGCTTCTGCAAAGCAGCTGAGAGAAGGTTTGCCTTGCTAAACCCTGGAGCAGGTGATGGAGGCCGGAGTTCCTCCATGGGAACTGTGTCAGCAGTCAGGTCAGGAATGTTGTGGGCAGAATCCAAAACAGAGTTTGGAAGTTTCTTAGTCGCCCGTAATGCAACAGATCGGATTAGCATAACAAGGGCTACAAAGAATGCCACAAGCATAGTCCAGACATGAGCCAAGATTCCATCTGGTTTTTTTCCCACAGATCTTGGTGAAGATGCCCCTGCAATGTATTCCAATGGGTGAGAGAGAGAGAGAGAGAGAGAGAGAGAGAGAGAGAGAGATTACTGCCAAGAAAGAGCACAACTCTTATAGTAGCAGGGTGTTTGTAAATATAAGAAGTGTTTTAAATTACTGCCAAGAAAGAAATAACGCTATGTCACAGGGTACAGTGAAAGCATAACTAAGATTCCAAACCTCTAGAAGTAAGTGGATTTTGTTGCAAGACTGGTTTCTTCCATCCAATATCCACAGCCTTGTCAACCATAGGAACGTATTCATCGTACTCTGACAAACCAGCAGAGCTACTTGCTTTACCAACAACCCTAGCCTAAACAAGCATTGAAGCATACCATCAATGAGCTCAAAATTCAGATGACATGGTATGAACATTTACACCAGAAGATTCCTGTGTTTAGCAAAGCCAAACACACATGTAATTGCTAATAAAGCAAGTGATGCTAAAACCTTTCATGACATTGATTAGATTGGTTCTACATTTTTTTCCTGCTAAGGATTCTCAAATGACGTTTGTTGCTGAACATTCTCAAATGACAGATATTGTTTGAATAGAGACACTTACTTCTTCACAAACAGGAGTCAACTTAGGTTGTATGTAGCTCCTAGTTGCTTTAGGTGAAGCAATTTCTTCCACTTCAGATCCCGACTCCGCGGTAGATGTATCACTACTTCTTATCTGAATTAACAATATAAACATAGCATCAGAAGGAAGAATTTTTTTTTTGGATCAATTCTAAAATAATACATACAGATCCATTGTAGACATAGTAGGATGGTCTAATAATCTGTACCATTGGAATACGTGGCTTATCAGAAGCAATTATCCTTCCCTCACTGTTAGAAACTGTAACTATTTGTCTGAAACATTGTGCTTCGCCACTAAGTACCATCTGCAAGCAAAAATCATTACATGTAAGCCATACAAAGCACAGTTTCCAGAAGAAAAAACGTGACACAAATATAATAATTCATCTAACAGAACCTTTAATATGTTTGGGTCATTCCATGGCCCCTTATCAGACCTCATACAACCTCCCTGATTGGAACAGGTACAGCTACCACCCAGAAATTCTGGCAACTCACTAAAAAGACCCAAAATATTTCAACATCTAATAGTTAAGACAACTGAACAATAAATAACCCGCATACCCACAAGGAAAAGCATCAATAACCTTGCATCGATTATTTCAAGTAATTTGCTCTGGTACTTGTTACCCAGAACCTGAAAAAAAAGAAGAATAAAAAAAATATCAGCTGACCCCGTTGAGAACTTCAGTCCATAGAAACATCCAATGGTCTGATGTATCGTCAACCATACATGAATTTTCGCAGTTGTTCTAGCATCAAGAAATGCTTTAACTGTAGGCCAGAGCATCCTAAAACCAGGACCAGCATTAATTATAAACATTCGGCAAAGTGTCTGCAAATACGGAATTGATAAATTAGAAGATATGCTTCATTGGATTTAATAAAAATTACCACATATATTGAAAAAGGCATCAATTATTGAAAGCTAAAATGGCATTAGTTATCAAGTCTGCATACCTCAGGATAGTTGTCACTATCAATCTTCTGCAGCCGTACCATGAGATCTCGGGCAGACTTGGTAAAGTTTTTCCAACCCTGAAAAGTACACAATTTGAGGGAGCAAACCAAAACGTTAATGTAATCTATTATACCAACATTGAAAATTCCAAGCACAATTCAAAATAAATATCATGTCAATTGAAAGCATACCACGCCTTGAACATCTAAAATTGTTGTGCTTGAATCTATATGCCTCTTTGCAGCAATAGAACAGGCAGGAAACTTAATGGCAAAACTCCTTTCAAACTCCTGCACATGGTATCTCACATACCGTTCCAAGGAACTCACTTGCATGAGCTTACTGGGATCAACTTTCCCCAATCTTTCGATATAAACAGGTCTTCCCTCTTTGTCAACACCATGATAACACTGAGGGTAGTACTTTAGAACTTCATTCAGCTCACTGAACTCAAAATCCTAGAAGAAAAAGTAAGAATGTGAGTACTATTTCTGCTGATGGGCGGCATACCAACGTCATTAAAGAAACAAAGATTCAAGTATGCACTGCAGGGCAAGAAAATCTAAGTTACATGAAACTGTTGAAAATTTACCTCCAAAATTGTGTCAGTACCAAATTCTTTCCTCCATTGAATCATGCTGGCCCACATATGCTTTGCTTTCTCGATATCAAACTTTCTTGCTACCAAAAATCTGCAACAGAATAACTCCTCAGGAAGAACCCACACAAGGAAACAAAAAAACCAAACTTCCCATATTGAATATTTTTTTTGCGGGAAAAAACTTCTGTTTCTTTTTCGTTACTCTTATTTTTTTGAAGAAAAAAGGGAAAATGAATACCTCAACAACATATGATAGTCATCAAGTGTTGGAGGTAGCAATTCTTCCAAGATAAGTGCCTGCCGAAATGCATCAACAGCCCGTAGCTCCTCAACGTCCCGTACATCCTCAATTGAAACAGAAGTGAGCCGACTGCTACTCTTCCTCCTTTTCTTCTTGAGCGAATGTCTGAATTTACTAGACGCATCGATTGCTTTCTTCTTCAGGTTCCCAATTCTAGTCCTCCTATCGTCCTCTGAATTCTCATAATCTGACTTCCTTTCTTTTCTCTCGTCATGGCTAGAGAACCCCTCAAAACCTAAAGAGCGTTAACAAAGTTACCATCATCAAGTCCTAATGCTACCATCAACATCGTTGTCTTAGCATAAATCTTGTTACCAAGCAATGTCACAATCCAATTCTAGTCGAAGATAAAAAAAATTTAAGTATCTCTCCCAAAGCATGTAAGAACAAACGAGGGCCACACCCAAAACCCTAGAGACTAGTACGCAAAATTAAAACAACACAACCCCCCCAACAATTCAAAACCCTAGAACTCGCAAAAGCAAAAGAGATCTCGGATGACTAAACCACGCGGAAAATTTCACAAAAGTCTTAAGAATAAGAAATATAAAGAATCGAAAGCGATAATTGAAAACAATTAACGAACAGAAAATATAGGAATGGGTCAAAGAAAGTGAACTCACAAGGCCTGGCAAATCGATCGAGTGGTCCGGACATGGTCACGTTCTGAGAGCTGAGACGCAAAAGCAAGAGTTCCTATTTCTAAATTTCTAATTCTAAGCGATAAAACAAGACCAGAATTGGGGATTTGAGGTGGAAGACAGTCAGGGACTCTTCATGTTGTTCGGGGCCTCAGGGTTCTGAGCTCGACAAAGTTCAGACTGGAGACAGAAAAGTTTGAAGCCACAGAGAGCCAATTTATGATGAAATTGCTAGTATCCCGTAACCAACGTACGATTTAAATCGAATTTAATTGATAATATAGCTATTGGCCAAAGCCCGAAGCCAAAAGGGTGTTAAAATGACGGTGACGTATATCTCGTTTATATATGCGCCACATGCCCCTGCTGTGCGTCAGACTTGGCGGGAATTTCACAACGGCGTTACGGCTTTTGGTCTTTACTCTTTCCTTCTTTTCAAGAGATCAATAGAATTTATGAAATTAATTAAGGGGCCCATTAATTAATTATGTTCACGTCTGATGTCTGCTCATCAACGGAAGCTATTATTAGTGCTAAAATTTATGTTGTGATGAGCCTTAAAAAAATTTATTAGTGGACGGCATAATTATAATTTGAGAGATTGCGTTGAGATGAAACCTATAAGGAGTCTGATTAATTATCTCAAAACAGCAAAATCATGACGCGTGTAGCCAAATAAAGGGCAGGGTGAATTATCCCTTTTTTTCTTCTTTTTCACGTTTCTTCTTTTTATCATAACGTTGGTACGTTAGGGCACTGAACGCCAAAAATGCCATGGTTAGTTGGTGACAGTGCAATATGATATCCCCACCCCATGTATGAATTATTTGATAAATCCAAAAATATCCGAGGAGAAGAACTTGCATTGCATGTCAAGGATAGAGCATTGTTTTGTCATCCCCATCCAAATACATTTTGCAATACGATGCAAATTCTTATTATGCATGATATTGCAGTGTGAAATCCTTATTATGCATGACACAGCATTATTGGTTGCAAAACAATATTATTTCCGTCATGTACAATTTTTTTTTAGTGGAGGAGGGACTGATTTCCTCAGTGAGCTGACTGTTCACTTAAAATCCAAACTTCTACATATGGAGCCTTTGTGAGATTTGCATACATCGAAAGAAAGAATGGAGAGACTTTTGGCACTGTAGAACCAGCCATTGCCATTTGCAGGACGGCAATACATCACATCAGTTTGAACTTGAAGTGAAAACATTATGCTGGGCAAAAAATTAAAGCATCTGATCCAGCAATCATGCTATAACTTGGTTGGCATGGATCGCCCATGCCATGCCATGCAATAAACCAGACGACAACAATTAAGTAACCGAATAATTAGCAGAAAACTGACAAGTGCCATTACATTTCCAATAAAGTTTATCAATACTATACATACATATATATCATATTATATTCACAGACTTTTTACATTATATATAAAAGGGGCAGAGCAGGGATCCACGGTGAATGACTGCTGTTGGCGAGCTTATCAACTTCGAAGAATGGTGTCTATGTACAATTTTTAAACCTCTAGGAACAGAAGCTGAAAAAGGAATAAAACATCAGTATTTTCATCAGAAAAATTGAAAATAAAAAACTTATAATCTACCATGATTTTTTTTATCCTTCTCTCAGTAGTCACTAGGGAGGGTAGAGAGTCTTGCAGTTATGTTTCAAAGTTTTAACTAATAATTTGGTAATGATAGCGAGCTTCTTACCCGTTACGCCAAATTCCTTCTAGCACGAAGTTGGAGGAGTTTGTCCCTCCACTGAGCTGCAAGTGAAGATGAAAAAAAAAATGAGATTGAAAAGCTCCAACAACTTTGGCACAAACACACAAACAAACAACTAACGACTTGCAACAATAATGGGCACCAAACCATACTGACACAGAAAAATGGTGACTTTAACTGGCTAAGGGCTACCTGATAGTCCCATGACTAGCAGGCAACAAACTAAAGTAATATCACAGAACATTTCCCCTCACAAAAGATATTTACCCTCGATAAGTAAAACATACTTACCAGCATCTCTATAGCGTTCCTCAACTGCAGCAATTAACATGTTGCGCACAAGATTAAACTCCTTTGTTTCAACACATGGTTGACCACTCGGCCTGAAACCATATAAAGTTTCAATTAGCATCCTCTATTTCATTGAAAGATGAATTTAGAGGACAGTTCTATCTTGCTCAGATTATAATGCAATGCAGACACTAATCTTAACCATCAATCAACCTCTTCTAGCCAATTGGAATATGCATAGATTTCAAACACCTTTCTTCATGAATTTCAAAAAGACTGAACAAGCATTTAAGTATACCATAGGCAACTGTTACATCATCTGATCACAGTCAGATTGCATTCCCTTAACAGCTCATCTTATTCAAGCCCAAATAAATGCACTTTATAAAGTCTACTGAACCTTGGGATCCAAACCACATTCCAAGACAAGCTTCACAAATTCAACTCCAGAATAATCCCTTCGAGATAGAAAAAAAGATACGTCTCTAGGGCATTCAAAACTTACCGATCCAGCTCAGTAAATAATAAACCATCTGAAGCAGGGCCATGACTTGAGAGCTTTCCAGATTCGATAACTCTCATTCCATCACTATATGCCAGGTACTTGTTGACTTGTATGGGAACCTGCACAGAATGTGAAAAGGATTCACTAAACTGTTACCAACTATTTGGGGGCCTTAATACACTTGTAACTTACTACATACCCAGATTTCTGAACATTCTAAAGGTTCAAAGAAATTAGTAGGTAATTTAATTCTATGCAATCTTACATCTAAGATTCAGAAAGTAGATATCTTAAGCAGAACAATCAGCGTACCTTGCATCTTACAGCAATGTTGATGGCATCTGAAGGCCTAAGGTCGAAGCTGACACACTCTGTCTCACTACCAGCCTGTGATCACTTCTAACACAGTGTCACTATACCACTAACCCACTTAAAATTTGATGTTCCAGAAGTAATGCAGTCCCTCCCCCCTTTTCCCCACCCCAAATGACAATAATATAATAGGAATATTAATAATAAACTATAACAATAAAAAATAATCCAAATGAAGAGAAGGTATATGCCTTTCTGAGGTATAACTGAGCAAAATATGCCTCATGTACTCTCTTGGTGACTCTGACAAGTCGGACCTGCAGATATGGAAAACACAAAATTACAATAAAAGATCATGAAGAATGCATTTGTAACAGACAAGAATTATTATATTGTAACAGAAGAAAATATCGCACATACCTCATAACCCATCTTGTCAATCATCTCCCTGACCACTTGATACATAGTTGGCCTAGCCTGGAAACCAAATACCAAGAATTATAGATTTTTAGAATTCCTCTCGTATGCAAATCCAATATGCTGACGAAGTCTATTTCTGCCAGCTCAACAAACCCAGAAAGAAAAACAAAAACAAAATCTTAATTAAAATGGAAGGACGATAGGGAGAGCAACCATACAATTGGAACATTGCGCACTGCTGCCATGAGCAACACACTGGGCATCTCCACTGCAATCAAAGGTAAACCCAACTTCAAATTGACATAAAGTTACAGAGATTTCGGATGTAAATTCCAAAATACAAAATTCGTAATATTAGAGAGTAGTCGTTCAATATTAACATACAAACAATTATTGGGAGAAGAAGACCAGTCCCATCTTCCATCTTCAACACAATTGCAGGATGTGGAGCATAATCGGGAAGATGGCCCCCCTGAGGGTTGTTATGGACACACCTCATGTGCCTACCATCCCTCATTTTGATCATGAATCCATCAATTCCACTCTTCACCTCAACTACACCAAAAACCAAAGGCAAAACACTTATCATTCAACGGTTCATAGGAAATAACAGTACACAAAATCAGGAAACAAAATTATAGTAATATCACGACCACTGTTGCCACCATATTTATGCAACAAGAAACAAACAGACTGCTAAGAATTTTTTATGTTATGGCATTAAGCGCTAAATTATAACGATTCATGATTACAATTCTTAGCTGGAATTAGCGGTTACAAAAAATGAGGTGCCGATGGCATAGCGTACCGGCTTCAAGTACACTGGAGTTGACATAATCTTCATCATTTTCATTGAAATTCTCGGCCATACTTCCATTACCATTTGATGAAGAACTGAAAGTACAATGCACTCTTGTGCATTTTCGTGCATTTTGAGGGCGAGAAACAAAACCCGCCTTTGTGATGCAACCGCTGACCCCTCTGAATCTACATAATTCACTTCTAAGAAGCCTAGCCTTCACCAAAGGGCCTACCACTGGCACAGTGTCATACCCCGATTGCTTTGCGCGAACAGTGGGGCAAATTACTGGCCCTTGCAAAGAAACCATCGTACCTTCTCCAAAATCTACCACAAAAAAAAAAAAATAAAGATGAAGTGCTGTTTGGTTACCGAGAAAATATATGAAATTGAAAGAGTGATTCTCTTTTCAGCATATTTCGAAATATTCCCCATGTTTGATTACCATGAAACGACGATACGTTAGCTATTGATTTGATAATTAAATCATGATTTAGTGAAGTTAAAATAATACAATTAACAATAAAAATTAAAATCCACTCTCACTCACTCTCTCTCTCTCTTTTAAGTTTCAAGCACCAAATAGTCAGCTGGAATTGTTAGAGAGCATCAATCACAGATATGAAACCAGATCAGAACCAAAATCAGACCTTAAGGCCTTGAAAAGCTCTCTACCTTTCAAAAACAAAGATCGACGGTCAGAAGTCTTTAATCACCGATCAAAGCTTTCTCACCCTTCCGTTTTCCGGAGCTTTTGTCTCACCGATGCTGCATAAATTTTCACGGATTCCCGAATCCGATTCCGATAAATTAATTTCCTGAAGGAAAGCGATTGACGATGAGTATGAAATTAACGCAAAATCCTCAAAGATCTGAATCGAATAAAGCTTGCGATCGAATGATCGGAAGAAAAGAAAAAAAAGAAAAAAAAAAAGAGGGGAAGTGAAAGAAAGCTTATAGATGAAGCAATTGAAGCTTGTTTGGATTGAAGAAAATTGGAGAAATTACCGACAAGGAGTATCACATATAAGAGAACGAGAGATGGGGAAGAAGATAAGAGATTTTTCCCTTGTATAATTGTATTGTACGAAGAGAAAGATAACTTTAAAATGCTTGAAGTGCTTGGGGGACAACATGATGAATCAACTACGTTTTTAAAATTACGGTTCTATCCCCTTCGGAAAAGAAGCTGATTTGTCAAATGAAGGAGGGTATTTGTGACCTTTGACCAAAGTGGATAATAAGGGTCAGACTGAAAGTAGCGGCTGCGCGCGTAGAATGACAGGTGCAACAGTGCCGGCGGTCGACGAGATCAATATTACTTACCTGACTGCCACGTGTGTTCTTTCTCCAGGGGGGATCTGGATAAGGCAGTCTCTCTCTCAAAAATATCAAAATTCTGTTTTCTTCCTCAAAATATCAGTGTGTGGATTTCACTCGGAAGCCTTTGTTTTTACTCCTCTTTTTCCTTTTGTTTACACTTGGACCGCGATACGATTTTTCCTCTGTGAAACGTGATTGCAGTTCAATTCTCTTCTTTTTGGGCTATAAAAATGGCAGCTTCGCCAGTAAAAAATAACTTGATGGAGCCCAAAGCCACACAAACATCATGTGTATTTGTGGGGGAGGAAAAAAGTGGTAAATTTACTTAGATTCTTATGTGGGATTCCGACCAAAAAATATTCTTATGTGGGATGTATTTATTAGATTCTTTTTTTGCTACTCTTGATTTATTGAAATTTACAAAATAATTTATTACGAGTAATTCTTTATTTTAAAATTTTAGGGAGAAAAAAAAAAAAAAACTGAGAATAGTAAAAAAGCAGCTGGCAATTTGTTTTGACGTGGCTTGAGATGGTGATGTGGCAAATACCATTCAATTACAGTGTGCTGATTCAAAACACAAAGACAATGGTTCTTACCACATACTATATGAAAATCATGTCCATGTCAATGGCTTCCAGCTTCAAAACGAAACGACCTATATAATAAATCCCATTATAATATTTGCATAATGCCAGAATCAACCACTATTTACAGCTATATATGAAGATCTGTTCCAATAGATTATCATTTTGTAATTGTTCACGCGGATCAAGTGAGTGGCTGAAATGTGGAAATTGTATTAAACAAAGGAAAATGTTACCAGGGAAATAAGGAATCATCAATATGGCAATTGATCTTTGAGCATATGCAAACGTCACCGAGTTGTTTTTTAGGTTGTTGTGACTATTGTTAGTTTAAAAAAGTAAACGATTAATTAAGAGACAACTCACAATAATATAATTAATCTGGTACATAAATGAATGAAAGCAACTTGCCCCTAATTTATGCAACTTTTACTTGGGGTTAGTCTACCAAATGATGTCACCTGAAACATATGATAGACGTTTCACTTTAAAATTATGTGATTTTTATTACCAATATATATTTTAATATAAGCTATAGTTTAACCTGTAGCCTTAAGTGTGGGGTATTCCTACTAATGCTCTATTATGTCATTAGTCCAACACTTAATTAAAATATCAAATATAAGACATTTTTGTTAATGCTTTAATTTATAATTAAATTTCTTGAATAGAATGTATTGATATGAAAAGGAAGTTCATACTCATTAAAGCCCAAGGCATCCTCCTCTCTACCCTCAAAATAGAGCCAAACACAAAACGCAAAAGAAAATAGATCAAAGATGGTCCACAGAAGCCAATATTGTCATCTTCCTGAGTAAACCATGATAGAACCTATGACAAAAATATGGAGGTAGAGAGTAGTTGGAATTGTATGCAGGGAGGCTTTTCACAAGTCGACAAACTATTGGCCTCTCATTGGAAAGTAGATTTGCAACTTCTTCACTTTCAAACAAGTCATGGCACCAATGGTCCCAAGTCCTACCGCGACTCTTTAATCTCAATCTATTTTTTATCAACCTCAAAAATACGTTTTATTATTTTTAATTTTGAAAAATACAAAATTGTTTAACGGCGGTGACAAAACACCAAACGGTGGAAGGCATCTAAAACTAAAAGGCATGGTCCGGGCGGCTTTGAGGGACAAAATTGGGCCCGAAATCTGAACGGAGCTCTGACTGTAAGTTGACTTTATCAAATGGACTTTCCCCCACAGGGCCGGCCCGGGTTGGAGCATATCATACATTATAACAAGAAATCTATAGTGTGGGCCTGGGAAATGTGCAAAATAGTGTCCAAATTTTTGCCCGGCTTTCTTTGTACTGTCTTCTGTCCTTTTAGAAGTTTGCAATGAATTGAAACTTCGATAAAAACAAAAGTGTCCAAAAACAATCAAAATGCTTAGTTAAACTTTTATTGATAGAAAAATTGAGTACATAAATTACATGAAAAAAGGCCCCCCTAAATGCCATAAGATCTATAAAATAGTACACATGAATTTTTAATGGATCAAACTTGGTCCATTCCGGTATTGTTGACCGGATGACCAAATTTGCTCCATCAAACTTTGTAGGGGTCGAAGATTTCACTAGTATGGACTTATAGAAGAATAAGACAATATTTAATTTGCCCAATACTCTTAACTTATATGATCAAGTAAAATATAACATTAATGTTAAGTCCCTCCCCCAAAGTTAGGCGCTGGCCAAATGCTTCCACCCTCACCAATGTCACTTGTCACATAAGACATGCACGATAAAGGAACGAGGCACAATCCTCTACTTCTGAGATCTCGCTTTGTTTCGCCATTTCCATTGATCTCTGTCACACCCTGAAATAAAGGTTAGCAATGCGTCATTTAAAGTAATTAAGAAAATCAATTTTAGCCATGAAATGTATTACAACAGCATTTTTCACAAGCAAGATGTATGTAGGGTGAACAAAAACAAAATACTATTTTGCAACAATTTTCAGGCATGTAAATCATATGATTAGACTGATGAAATCACGACATTATTGTTGGTACGGATATCTCAATAATTCTTACCCCTTGCATTGTTTTAGAGGATTTGTTGCGTGATGACTTCATATATGGGACGCTTAGGGTCTGCACACAAAACGTGTAAAATGAATAAAAAACTATATCCTTATAAAGCACAAGCAGAAAATTGAATTTGCTTCAATAATTGAAAGTAGTCATCCCCTTCTATCAAGCATCCTATCATATTATCAATCGAGCGGGAGATGTTCTTGTTAAAATAGTGAATGTATGTCGTTTAGATCCCAAGTTCCAATTAAGATAAGACCAGAGGCCAGACGAGAATGAATGTCGTGAGTGACCAAAGTTGTTTCCTTTTTGTTCCTTTAGGAGATTGATGAGACTAATTTTTTATCTTCTTCTTCATCTCTCGTTATTTATCTTCCTAGTTCAATCCAAACGAGCCACATGGGCATGACGAGACCAGACCAGAGACATGATCATTTGTATATGCTTCAGTACGTCCCGGACTATATATAAGATACGTCTTGGGAAAGTTCACTTCAAGAAATTGATGGTGGAGATAAGGTCAAAACTTGAAAAGCATGCCCAAGGAAAACCCTAGCGGCTAGCTCCATACACATGTTGATCAACGTACGTACGAAATGCTTAAAGTAGGACAGTTGGGTTTCTATTGTAGAAAGCATCTCCGTACCTTAATATTCGTCAGGTGTGGTGTGGTCTCGACATTATTATTTGATCTCTAAATTAAAGCATGATTAAGATTAAAACACTGAAATACCTCGACCTGGTTTTGAAGGAATTTGATGTATCCGATAGCCTCCATCAGAACGGATGCTGTGTCTGTCTGCAATATAGAATTGCTAATTAAATTGAACTGAAACACATTAAACAGATAAAATACAAGTGTTGTTTTTTCAATATTTCTAAAGTGAGAGACCAAGTACAGAAATAATTACCTTTCCAAAGGGTGCCACCAATTGCTGAAGTGCTGCGATTCTATCTCCCAATTTCTCCTTCCTAACCTGTACAAATGCCAAAACTGTTGATGGTACACATCAAAGCAATTAATTTTCAGTTTAATTTATCACAAGGTTAATTTTTGGTACCTTGAAGGGTGGGCATGCAGTGCGCGACTCCAACCGCGATTTCTTTGGTGCAGTTGCTTGAGTTACCTTTGGCTCGATGGAACTGCCGGGTCGCTTCACCTCTGTTATTTCATTGTCGAAAGATGATATCTTTGAATTCCAAAAGACCAAAAATCAGTATTTGAAAGAAAGAAAGAAAAGAAAAGTACAGAAAAGCCTTGTGAAAAAAGGAGATGCACACAACACACATTGTATAAAGTTGAAGCTACATTTTCTTATGATGCTATATAAGCAAATAAAGATTTTAGAATAAAGTGTATTAACTTTTGAATTTTGGATTTATTTCTCCTAAAACTAAATAGAAAAGTAACTTCTGATTAATTTCATTACGTTTATACTCTTTGACTTTAATTTTAGTTTAGCAAATTGTCACAATGATAATTAGCTATTTTACATGATTATTAGGGTTCAAATATACCATGAATTATTAACTAAACATAATTAATTAGTGGAATGTGCAGAGTAAAAACTATTATTTAAAATAAAATGTATGCAGCTGGTTTGACTAGCTAGGTTAAAAAGAGAAGAAAACGTACCTTATTATTATTGCCGCACGATAGCCGATGAGGGTCAGTTGATTGATGCATCTGTTGAAGAGTAGCAAACGAATCATGCGTTTCCTTGTATAAGCCAAGGGTATCATGTGAATTAGGCTGCGTGCTAAAACTACTACTAGTCCTGGTACTAAATCTTGCAGAAGCGCCTAAGAGATCCATGGCCTGCAAGTTCATGTCCAAGCTAGAGCTTGAGATTGACGACGAAGACAACGACCGGTTCAAGTTGGAAACATTTATGCTTGGATAAATTTGGCTGAAGTGGCCTCCTGATCTGCTAGGCATCCCAGGCGGCACGCCTCCAATTAGATTAGAATTGTGGAGTAGATGATGATGATGATCATTTGAGTAGAACTCTCCAGCTGATGAAATTTGGTGGTGATGAGGATTGATAATACTATTGATTTGACAGCCAGAAGACAAAGTCTTGAGCAAGAGCTTCTCACTGAGGTCATTCATGATCAATTGGTTTTTTTCCTCATTCTTCATAAATTGGTAATACTGATCATGATCTATATTAGTCGACGCGGAGGCGCTGGTCAGCATTTCTGTTAATTTTGGGAAGGAATTATGATGATGGGGATGATGATCTGAGGAGGATGATGAAGTGAGCTCTTCCTTAATTTTAGCTAGGTCATGGGGAGACTGATGCTCACTAGTAATATTGGTGAGCCAGTGAAAGCCCAAGTCTGGTACCATGGAACTGTTGAGGGGATCCAAGCCTGAATTTGATGAGTTACCACTACTGCTCCTGCACAATTTAAATGTAATGAACACTACTCATGAGAAAATAAAAATAAAAATAAAAATACATAAATATTAATTCCAAATTAAAAGGAGGGTCAGCTACTAGTGGCCCCCTTTTCTCATTAATTTTTTTTGTTTCATTCAATTCAACAACAAAATTGTTGATAAATATTTAAGTTTTTATTCTTCATTAATTATATATGGCGCGCATGAAGTTTTCCATATATAATATATATATATATATATATATATATATATATACACACACTGGTGCAAGTATATATTTGTACATTTCATCGTGAACTTTAATGATTTAAATTCCAAAGCAATATTCCAACTGGAAACAGCTTGAACCTATTTGAAACATTTTCATAATTAACAAGAAGCTAACAGAGAAGCAAATTTCTGGTTGTCATCTCAGCATGCAGTTCCCGACTGATATGAACATCAAATCAAAATAGAAAAAAGATTAAAGAAACAATAAAAATTCCAAATTTTCTAAAGCTCTGCATTTATGAACAGCCAAATGTTCATTAATTATTGAATGCTCAGAGAGAAAGAGAGAGGAGTGAGACTTACAGTGTGGCAGAAGGGGTCCAAGCATGCTTGGTTCCAACTGCATAGCAAGATGGGGTAGCTGCTAAAGAAGAAGACCCAACAAGATTCTCTTGGAGCTGGTGATGTTGGTGATGGAGATTTGCAGACTCCATATATAATGATATAATTGTTTTCGAAAAAGCTTGAAAATCCCAAGATAAGCAATAAATTAAGATTAATTAAGTAAGTAACTAGCTTTGCTCCAGGAATCTCTCACACAATTCAAAGAAAACCCAGTTCAGGTTGTGACACCCGCATACCTTTGGTGGTTGCTTTTAGCTAAGCTAGCAACTTTTCTCAGTTTCCTCTTTACTCTTTCAAGTTTACATATCCTTATGTATTGATTAAAGTAGCCTTGAAAAGAAAGAAAGAAAGAAAGAGAGAGCGTGAGTACTTATTATTCATCTCCATACCTCTCTCTCTCTGACTTTAATTTGTTTTTTATTTTCTTTTCAGGCTTTCTCTCTTTCTTTTTCTCTCCTCTACCTAGCTATATATATATATATATATATATATTTCTTTTTGCACTCTCTCTGCAATTACAGGCGGATGATTATATACTTCCTCTACGCCATGATTAAAATCCCTGCCTTCAATCCCAAGGCTGTCAACCAGGTCTCAGAAGAGAAATGATGGTAACCACACGCTTTACCCTCTCTCTCTCTCTCTCTCAACCCCACATGTCCAAGGATGTTTTATGTATATATCCCATTTGCAATGGTGGGGGTATAAGTAGCAAACAGGAGATTTCTCTCATTTGGAATGGTGGGTATAAGTAGCAAATAGAACTTCTCTGCAGTGAACTACTCTCCAGTTCTATCGAGTGAATGCGATCAATCCAATTCTATCCAATGAAATGCTAATTAAGCTCAAGTTTTGTGTCATAAAATAAATAGAACATTTATTATTAGGACACCACTATGGATGGTTAATTTAGTTCTATAAAAAGAGATTAAATATGATTAAACATTAATTCCAGACCGGTATGCTTAACTTTTTCACCTAGGCACGTTGATTAGAAACAAGATTTCACCCGGGCATATATCTGAAAATGCATTCAATATTAATGCAAATTTACTAAGAAAATCTCTATGCGAGTGAATGATGAACTCTTCTCTAAATCGCTTATGAGTTTGTGTATGCTATCAGTATTGTCGTGGCAGTCGGTATTGCTTATCATGAACTATTTGCTTTTTGGTAAAATCTCTCCTTGGGTTTTCGGTGGTGAACATCACTTCCATTAATTAAAGTGCACGTACATGTTGGGCATGGTAATCTTCAAGAGGGACAATAGAGGACGATGATTGCAACCTTCTCCCTTTCTTTTTGGTGTTTCAGATGCACACGCAGACACAAATTAAGCATTTGATGTGAACCCTTGTGCTATCAGCAAGCATATCTTCGTTGAACGCAGACTTCTATCATCACAAATAGTACTCGTAGCTACCAAAAGCCACAAACATAGCTAGCCAAGCTTTATTATATATATGAATTTTTGAATGAAGCAGGCTATCTTTTTATCTTGACAATATCTATATATAGTAATGCATCAAATTAATCTCCTTTGGAGGAATTAGAAGTAGAAGATCGTTCATCAGAATAATCGAGAAATAAATAATAATTTATTTATATTATGGTCCCAAAAAGAGATTTTCATTTATGTGTAGGTTCAACGACAGTACAGTTGCTTGTTATAGTTGGTTGGTCAATATGACTGATCTCTACTTTTTAGCTTTTGGTTTTAGATTTTTTAAAGCAACTTTGCGAGACATGGAATTGGAAGCTGAGTAGGTTATACGAAAATTGAAGATCACATCATTCGAAATCAAAGACTCGTTGTTATATCTGTACACAACACTGATAACAAGTTTGCATGCTTACTTAGCTGCATCATCTATCTTAGTAGGCCAATCTCCTTCCTTCTTTGATGATGACCATCAACACGCACGTCGGTCGGTATTTTTTAGTAGAATCCACTTATTTTATATATGTGTGAGGAGTTAGTTGAATGATCAAAATTAAACTCGGATATAAATTCAAAATCATTGCATTAAAAACCTTATATTGAATAACTAGTACAAAACTTGTAAATGGGAATTAACAAGACATAGATTAATATTAATAATCTTTTAAAAATATACATACACGTAATTGTCAAGCATAATAAATAGGTAGATGCGAAAATGAATAAATATTTTCTATCTTCACTTCACGTACGTACGACAGACATTCTGGATGGCATAATATAAGTAGTATTGTTGCCATGCTCCGGCCCGGATCTTGAGGTGAGGAAGCAAAAATGAGAGAAGCAGGGGCGGCAGGCATTCATTTCCTTATGCAAGGGTAGAATAATATGACGGTTGGTTGCGATGAGGATTTTAAAATAAAAAAATAAAAAATCTGAGATCTTGATTATTGTTCAATCATATCTCCTGGCTAGTGGCAAACAATTACTCTAACCCAAAAAAACTCTTGCCCAGACAAAAATATAAATTTTTTTTTATGAACACCCTGTAATTACATGACTTATTGTCTGCAACTTTTAAAGATATACCAATAGTAGTATTAATTTGCAAGTGCATCATTGTGCATGTATGTGCAATGGGGAGAGAGACTGGCTCGAGAGCTAATTCAACAGCAAAATGGGAGCTTGCGTTAGATTAGATTAGCCTCACTAATTAATCATAATTATAAGTCTAGGAAATAATATATATATATATTTGTGAATTTGGACTCTCCATTAAAATTATTTGAGAGAGAGAGAGAGAGAGAGAGAGAGAGAGAGAGAGAGAGAGAGAATGAAATAAAAATTAAATTATGATTAAGTTGTCATTCTACATCAAAGAAGGGGTTATAATTAATAATTTGATTAGCCCCACAAAAGTTCACATGAGACGAAAAAAGGGGAATGTGAGATCAGATGATCAAAGCATGGGCAAGCTCAACTTTTCTTTTAGCATACCCACCCCATCTTACAAACTACATTAATTTATTTCTTCCAACTATTTTTTTCTTTAAAGCTTTTCTTCTTTATCGAGAGCTTTTTCTTTCTCTCCTTCTTTCCCTTTGCTTGTCACCTTTTCCATATTTCCTAGTCTCACTATCTTCCAAGATTCATTTCATTAAAGCTGCTTCTACATCTGGTTTACAAAAGAAATTTCAATTATTATTTTCACTTTCATGATTCTTCAAAGATTCGTACATCTTAAGAATTTCTTTTCCTTTTCCATTTCTTTTTTAATTTCAAAAGCCTTGAATTCATGTGTAATTAATCAATCCCCATTTTATATGTTTATGGTATTAGGATTGATTTGAAATACACTACTAACCAAAAACATATTCTCTTCTCTGTGGGCTCCAATAAATTTTTTAAAAAAATCTTATAGGCTTTTTTGTTTTGTTAATGGGTTGGGTTGTCAATGGTTTTATTTTATCAAGTTGTAAATCGGTCTTTTAGTGTGTTTTAATGAGTTATACTTAACATGCGTGAAAGTTTTACTTCAAAATTCTTTGTTTTAAAGTTAATATCTGTTTATTAATGAAATTCACTTATAATGTTGAGTTTAGTATATAAGTTTTGTCCAGCCGGTTTTCAAATCCTTAATGATTCATTCTCACAAATTTTTTGTGAGAGAATGTATAAAATATATAGACATACATAAAATTGTTTGTTTAGCAATTTAATAATTTTGTTTGGTAATCATTTTCTCATTAACCTTCGAATCATTCTCCAATATATCACGAAGATAATGACACGTGGGAAAAAAAAGCCCCGTCACGAACTGTAGTAAAACAAATTAACCAAACTAGTGATCTTCGGTTGAAAGGTCAATTCTCTACCTTCTTTAATGCATGTGCAAAGGAGAGAAGCTAATTATAACTTGGTCTGAAAAAGATCAAGACGAAGAAGAAGAAGAAGAAGAAGAAAAGAAATGTTGCGAGTGGGTAAGGATATGGACTTCAATTTGAAACCAATTAACAAGCATCTCCTTACAAGTTACATACATATCATAATTCTAATAAACTCATGAGCATTAATTATTATTTTAATCTTAATTTTCTTACAAACAAAATGTCCCATAACCCACTAAAAAGCAAGTTGCTATCATTAATGACTTTAGGGTCCATCACCATCATTAAACTAAATAGAAATAACAGCTATTTTTTGTAGTCTTTGCCAGTCAACGCCAGGGTCCTCTGTGGCACTTACAGGTTACAAATTACAATATAATATAGACCTTCACCTACTTTATTGTAAACTTTTTCAAGCATATGAATAATGTTTTTGTCTAATTACTTTAGTATAATTGGTACGTACATAACATAACACACTGCTTTATAAGTGTTGAATTAGTTTTATTGTCTTGTAATTAATGTTTAAGAAGCGAATTAGAACCTTCTTAATTCACATCCTAATCACTAACCAAAGCCGTCAGCTTTACATTTGGTGAAACTATTGCCAAACCCAAAAAGCTTCGATCTGCAATCTCTTCGAGTATCTTAGTCTGGTTGATCAGTAGCTGGTGGAGAGATTCCAAGGTCATATATATATATATATATATATATATATATATATGTGTGTGTGTGTGGTCTAGCTAATCATACTTAGAAGATGCTAAAACAACTTTAGTTGCTGCAAATAAGAGCACATTATCTTTGGCGAGTAAAGTTTGTCTTGACGTTAAGGTGAACATCAAAATTTGTATGTTGATATTATTTATACATATATATAAAAAAAAAAGCACTAGTTCTCTTTTCCCTTCATAAAAGAAGAAGATTATTATTTACAATTATACAACTCTCGTGTTAAACACTTTCTAGCTAGGTACTAATTAAGAAGTTGTTAATTAAGATACTATTTAATTTCCTTCAATTGTTTAACATGGACCATTATTTTGGTGATGCTTTCCTCCACTTGAGTATAAAATGAACTTTTAGGTCAAATACATGGCAAAACCCTTAAAAGGAGGTCTTAAAGTTGCAGGATTTAAAGGTTGTCTCGAGAAGAAGACAAATCACAGGAACAGGAGAATATATGCTTGTCAAGCTTAGGGGCATGAAATCCAACACCAAGGGGCCATACACTTTTTTCTTTGTTTCATTGCTTTGTATGCCCACTGAACCATGGATAATAATAATTCCTTATTCTGTGCGATTCCTTCATCTTCCTAACTAGCTATTTTAATCAGTCATCGATGTGAGTTTTTGGTTTTCAGCCACAAATCTATTGGTATGAGTAGAGCACACTAGCACTATAAAATATTTCCTCTTTTGCACCCACTAAACCTAGCGACGTTCAAAATGGTTTTAACTTCATTTGGAGCATGGTAGCGACATGTTTTTGCATTTTCTACATTTAATTTCCTTCTAGGACCATACCGCAAATTCATCAGTGTGCCCCCAATACTTTTCCAAAGGCTTCAAAGAAATCAAGAAAACTCTGTCGCTCGTGTATACTTGAATCTTAACATATGTATATGCAAGAGAAGATGCTGCTGTAATATGAGAGAGAGAGAGAGAGAGAGAGAGAGAGAGAGAGAGAGAGAGAGAGAGAGAGAGAGAGAGCTCTTTGCAACTGTTAAACAATTACAGATGTCACTGATGATGAACCTGAATTTCATACATCAGATAAAGCAGAAATACATAGAACCTACCAATGCAGATACGAGCACCAAATTATATTTATTTAAAAATTAATTAAAAGAATATACATTCAATACTTACAAAATTAGGGGAACCAATTGCCAACTTAAGTACTCTCTGAAAATACACAAAGGAGGGTGCCTGTAATGGCATGAAAAACTCACAACCTTTGTTTCTTCTTTGCGGATGTATCTTCTAGCTCCACTCCATTTTCGAGCTCACTTTCTATCCAGGCTTCAGCATCTATCTCATCATCTGTGGCGTGCACCACCTTCTTATTTACACTTCTTTCACATCTTTTCCTCTTTATAGCATCTCTAATCCGGTTAATATCAATCTTAACACAGTTATTATGAACAGAATCAGTCTTGCATCTTGAGTTCCGATCATCCAATTCTCCTTTGATTTGTTTAATCTGAGCACTACCATCCTCATCAATGCCACTTTGCTTTCTCGGTATAGTTTCAGATTCAATGACTCTCCCATTTTCAGGCGCTAGAGCTTGTTTTCTGTCTGGCCTCATCATCCGCTGAATGACCTCTGAAAGAAATTACATAGAAGTTATAGACATTTTCCATAAAGCAAACAATCCAAGTGCGATTGTATACATAGAAGGAAGACACTGACGAGGGAATCTGTTCAGAATAAACTCATCCAAATCTGACACTATACTCCGACCAAAAGGACCAAAAGGTATACTAGTTGAGGAATACAATAAAACTCATCACTCCAAATATGAACCATACGCAAAGCTTACTAAGTGAGGAAAACTACATTAAGACAACACCAACCATGCTTCTTATCACAGATCATGATTTATAAATCATGAAGCAGAAATAAAGAAAGGACTTCAAATCAACCATTTAACTGCTTCGGCGAAACATCAAACTCAAGCCACCAAACTTTTCCCTGCTGTGTAGGTAATTTCACTTTTTGAATTTTGGCAGCAAGAGCCACTGAACCAGCTGCAATATAATGGGGCTTGTACTGCAAGCACAGTGATGTTCGGACACTGCACATTCATTCATATGAAAGACCAGTTATGGAAAAGACAAGCGTGAGATCAAATTTTACATCACCACTAGGATACATACAGAATGCTCTGATAAGTAATAGTACAATCCTCACCAATCATTAACAAAATTCAACGCCATCTGAGCAAGGTCAGGTAGAATATTTAAACTCTTTAAGGCTGCAACGAGTGATGCGTATGGAAGCTGGATGTCAAGATCAAAACCAATTGTGGACAAAAGAAGTCTCTCCCCAACTATAATCAATTCCTTTTGCTTATTGAAAACTTCCTACATCCAGAAGGTGGAAGATAAGCAACCATCATTAGAAGGGTACATGTAATGCCATAAAATGGGTGTGTCGACATACTCTTTGTCTGATGCTTTGTAAGGCAGAAGGATCCAATTTGTGCACCATCTCATATGCCACAACAACAACATCCTTCAGAAAGCATGGTGTGTCTCGTACTTTGCAAGCAAGAAAGAAGCTTGCAGTTGCAATTACCTGTGAAATGTTTACAACCATATTTGTTTAAATGAAAAAGGCATATCCTACTAGAGCTAAATATATGCAGGCTACACCGGGCATCTCTATGCTTCTAAGCGCTCACCTTAGGTATGTCAAGAAAAGTTTCATTCATTATTATTCACACACAAAATTTTACCTGCCAACCATTCTTAGCATGAGATTGACGCATGTAAAACCGGTGGCACAACATCATTGCACATGCTATAGTCGTTTGAGATCTGAAAGATATGTAATAGCAATCACTTTAACTAGAGTAGCTCAAGCTAGCACACATCTTTAAAAAAAATATACCAGTCGGTATAAAAAACTGAAAAGAGATGCAGAGAATAGATGGCTATTCTATAGGACTGAACCAGCCAAAACATGCCATACAGTAAGAGAAACATCACATCTTCAGCACTACTAAACATCCGATACTATCAAAACACACGAATCACTTGCACTTACACTTTAAGCTTCATCCCAATCGCTTGAAGAAATGAGCAATAGGAATCCCGCAATTGTGACTCTTTCTTGAGGCTGATGCCATCCCTCCGCGATGGAGATTGATCTTCTATTTCCTGTCTTGTAAAATAACACTTACGCATAGAGCACTGAGGTTCTTCTGGTTCCGGAATGCACATGCTAGTTGAAGCCTCAGCAATCCCTTGCTCAGAAGGATTCTCGGGCACCCCTCTAGCCATTGTCACCTTTTCATTATAAATTCATAATGGTATAGAAGAGATGAAATTAGACTCGCAATATGACGGATGAACCGACATTGATTGTTAGTAGCTCTTTCTCAAGATTAATCAACAACCTATAAAATAACAGTAAGGCCAATTTTACGTTATCATTCAATCTTCACCTAATTATATAATAAATTAGTTTTTAAGAGCATGTACAAGTACTCATAATACTTTCCAGTGGAAAAGGTTAAAATTATTCCACAACCTAGACAAGCACAAAATTCAAAAGTAAACCAACATACAATTCCAATGTTTTGGTTCACCTAAAAGACAAATCAAAATTGAAGATTCTCATGCCCTATACGGTGATTATAGCAAGTCCAAGATTACAATTAAAAAGAACGAAATCTTCAGAAACAAAGCGAATTCAAAATATCGAGAATTTGTAAGAGCAACACTCACCTCAAAACCACGATTCAAATGAAAAATTACAAAATTCGAGAGACCAGAGTGCAGAGATAGGCAAATTCGTAGCCCGCAGTTACGGAATTCCCAGGCTTTTTAGGAAACCTGAACAGTAAGTGGAAAGATTTGGAAGACGGCTGAAAGCTTACTGTAAAATATTGGTGTGTTCCCCAGCCCAGGACGAAATCGGAAACAAACCCAACCCTAGCCTAGCCTCGCTACCGTCAACTAATTCGGTCTACGTTGACTCTCCTTCTTCGCAAGCACGCATGGCGCGTACTTCCCACGGGCTAAGCTGCCACGTGGTCAGAACATCAAGTGTTCGGCTGAACAAAAGCAATCCGCATCATGTCTCGTGTGAACAAAACAACAAAGCCGTCCCTTGTTTCCTCAAACGACATGTCGATTGTAGGTTCTGTCCAATGGATCAGCCCGCTGTTTGAAAGACCTACTCCTCCAGTCCAGGCCCAAAATAAAAGGCATGTTGAGTGTCTAGTTTTGTGAATATAAGTGTCTAATTATGAATTAATTATGGTGGGTGACATAGTTTTTTTATAAAAGAAAAGCGATAATTGTATTCATAAATTATGCATAAAGATCATCAATTACAAGGGCAAATACAAATGCCCACAAAGGGGTAATACAAATATGGAAATATATAAACCACATAAGGTTAATTCGGATACAAATACAGGCTAGATAAATTTCAGCATAAAAGTTGCATGTCTTAACAAACCAGACATGAATCACAATAATCACAGCCCCCAAATCTACCAATAAAACTACAACTTTTAACTATCACGGGGTACAAAATACAAATAGAGACTAGAAAACAATCAAACACCCAACTCACAAGGAGTTGATGCAATTATTATAAAATAAGAAAACTACAAATGAATAACCAAAAACCAACAGAGCAACGATTGTTGTTGTTGCCATCGCCACCACAGACGTTGTAGTCATCGCCACCACAGACGTTGTAGCCATCGCCACTACAGACGTTGTAGCCACCTTGGAAACAGAGAACACCATTGAAATTGCAGCCATCAACCAACGAAACCACAAATCCAAATGTATCTATACACAAATAGCCTCCCTACAATTAAAACTTTAAATTCAGTAAATGAGGAAGGAAAAAATAAGTGGTGAGGTAAGGAAAAGAGAGTGAGGGAGGAGGCCCCAGAGACAGCAAAAGAGGTTTTGGTGGGTGACATAGTTTTATTGAGTACGAATTATCAAAATTTTTAAAATGAACTGACCAGCACTTAATTAATATGGATTTTGTGTTATTATTATTATTATATGTCACTTCACAACCAATATTGCCTATTCATTACAGCCACTCGCACTCACCTCCACTTATGTCTGAAAAGTTTTGAATTAAGACTTGAAATTTTGAGTTTACCAAACATGTTGACAATTATCAAACTTTTAACTTTTTATGGATCCATCCATTCCCAGCTTTATGCATAATTGGGTCATAAGTTAACTCTTTAATTACAACAAACGAAAGTGCACCTAATAACTCTCTCTCTCTCTCTCTCTCTCTCATGCAGGCAAGTTGAAGTGATGCGCAGTGACCGATTGTCAATGACTCAATGAGCTAACTAAGGAAAGAAAATGACTTCTTCACCCACGGGAGCCGGGAAATATTGCCTTTCATCGTCACCTGGCTCAATATTGCCCTAATAAATATTCTCATTTTTATTTTATGAACTTTTCAAATCGCATGCACAAACACAGGGTCACATACATGTAAGAAATTGGAAAAAATGCAAATGAGCAGGTAAATTGTGTTACTTTGGAATATCTCTCTAAAACATCAATAGGCTTGTAGGCAAGCAAATAAATCTATTTATACACGTCATCACACTTAATACACAATCCTTAATTAACACGAAGACATAAAATCCATTTGCCATAATTGTTTTGTTTAGTGCAGTGTCCATCGATGTCATCAATATTCAAGTGGAAATAGTTTATTGTTAAGTAATCTATTAATTGTAGTTCTCCTTGATAAGCCGATAATAATATTGACTTGTTGTACCATTAAAATAACGAACAAAGCAAACCAACCATACAACATGCCTCAAATTGACAACATATATGCATGCTTTTAAAGTGTGAACCAACAAAGTGTCACGTTCGGATCCTAGATTGGTTTTCATGTGGGTCTACAAAGCAATCTTTGCTAGCTAGCTAGTAGTGCCCTAGTGGGCTCCTTCATATATATATATATATATATATATAATATACCACTACTCGTTAAGCATCGTCTTATCTATATATATATATCAATCTCGTTCACCTGGTCATCATGAATCATAGAACATATACAAATTATTTTTTAAACTCTTCAATTAGGCCTTTAACTTCCTTATTCTCTCTTCCTTTTATCACTTTCATTGAAGAGTTCACAATATTTGAAGTATGAGGTTTTTATTCTTGATTACGGCTGAGCCTCTCTCTCTCTCTCTCTCTCTCTCTCTCTCTCTCTCTCTCTCTCCAATTTCTAGTTTTGTAGAAAGAGAAACAAAAAGAGGGAAAAAAACGTCAATTATCAAATTTCTTTTAGGATTGCCCTCGACTAATTTGGTTTTTATCAATTATCAAACTTTTTTCGACCAACAAAAGAATTATCAAACGGTAGTTGTGTTATGTTTTTCTATTTAGATCGGTGCACTAGATACTAAGTTATATCAGGTTTTGATAAGAGTTTAAATTAAGTTATACCTTGAGGCCCAAAACCTTGTGGAATAAAGAATGGTTTTGAAGCCTATTAAAGGGTCATATTTGTTTCATTTTTTGTGTGAACCGATTAAGTGGGCTTGGTGATGAGTAGAGACGATTTGACCTAGCCTTATATAAGCTTAAGGTTCTGCTCTCATCAGACACTTTCTCTAACCCTATTCTCATCATAAAGAGATAGCTGAAACAGATTCTAAGAGAGAGTAGAAGTCTTAAGCCAACAACTTCTAAGATTGCACAAATTGAATGAGTTCATAGATCGTGTACTCAAGAAATATGGCTCTAGGTATGTCTTCATGTCTTTGCGTATTTTAAATTGTGTGAAAGATTTAGAACATGAATAATATAGAAATCTAACAAGTTGACCAAGGTAGTCCTTGGGATCGTGGACCAAAAACGGAACTGATATATATATATATATATATATGTTTTTGGTGGACAATATGTTATCTTCCAAGAATGCCCTTGAAAACGTGGAATTGTAATTTTAAATCATATAAATAAATTATAATGTCTCCAAATAAGGCGAAGTGTACACTTGAGATTCCTCCAAAGATAACACCGACCTCACCTCACTCATGGTGTAGATCGATCTTCCGAGCACTCAGACAAAAGATTACCATCACAGCACCATCATTTACTTTATGAATAAATTAAGGAGAAAGAGCATGCTCCATATTTGCTAGGGAAGGTTGTTTTCTTGTTTGGAATCGAAATTATTATTTGGATTTTTCAAATCTTTAGCTAATTTCATTTCTAAAGTCACACTACTGCTGTGAAGCTTTTTATTTCCTTCAAAACCCACTGGCTCGATGTTTGTGAAAAGAATAATGGAAGGAACCTACTGGCTCGATCATAGGTCTTTTCAGAGAGAGAAATATATGTATATATATATGTACACATTTGGCATACCAATTTCTATTTAGTTTTGATGGACCAAGTCATCAAGCGAACCGGTTCTTTGCAGGGGCGGATGCAACAAGGGACAAGAGGGGTCAATTGACCCCTTGGCATGCCGGCGTTTGCTGTGGAGGTCGCAGGAGAACAGTTGCAGACCCCTTGGCCAGCAGCTTGTTGACCCCTTGGATGCACTGAACGTGCTCGATGAAAGTCCCCAAAGACAGAGAGAGAGGTTGGTTGATGGGTTACCGCGATGGTAACGGGTGTGTGAGTTTTAATTTTGGATAGAGAGAGAAAGAAAAGGAAAGACAAGGTAGAGCAGATCAAAAGGAATTTGTGTTGCAAACCAGAGGAGCAAAATAGTCACTGGAAGAAAGCCACAGACAGAGAGTTCGACATAAACAAAAGTGCCTAAAATTATTAAAAAATAAATGATTTATGAAACTATAATGCAAAGTTTTTAATAAAGAACTCATCGTGTACAATTGAAATTTGGATAGAAACTATTTTTCTGTTTTTCTAGTGTTATTTTCTTCTAAAAAAATTTCGAAGTTTTTACGCAGTGACCCCTTGGCTCGAGAATCCTGGATCCGCCACTGGTTCTTTGCCTACATTATATTTAGAAGAAAGTCAAAATGCATAATTTCTTCAATGGGGATGCCTAAAACAAACATTTTTCATCGCTTTAATTTGGAATAAAGTCGATGCAATGAAGGGGCAAATCATATGAGTTGGACGGCTTGGATTCTCATTTTAGCAGATATACCTAATTTTACATATGATATCCTACTTTATTAATAACACTGATTCTCAATGTTATATAATATATTAACTTATCTCTAGACCACGCATGATAAAGACTAATAAGGAGGAGGATCTATATATGCTTGCTATATAATATAATAGTAAGGGATTTTTGTAGATATGTCACCTCAATTTATACCCTTAAAGAAAAATTTAAGAGAAATGTCACCTTAATTCTTCAAAATTCATGATTTGTCATTTGACATTAACATCATCCAATTTTTCGTTCATTTTTAAGGGTATTTTAAAAATAGAAACTGATATATAAGTTCGGGTGACATTTCTACAATTATCATTAATAGTAATTACTAAACCCCGTCATGAATTAATCGATGAGAAAGAAAGGATATCGGAGAGAATGGGCCAAAAAGCTACTGGAGGAGAGAGGAGAGAGAGACAATTAAATTCTCAACATCGTTTTAACTAGGGGTGGGCATATGAACCGAAAAACCGGAAAACCGAACCGGACCGGACGAAAAAAAACTGGAAAAAACCGAGTTGACTAAAAAGTCAACAAAATCGGACCGGACCGGTTCAAACCGGTTTCGGTTCTGGTTTTACACAAGACAGCACCGAATCGGACCGAATCGGACCGGTCCAGTATTAAATATATATATTTTAATATATTATATATAATATACAATATAAAAAATATTATTTTATTAGGCCAGTTCTATTTTGGTTTGTAATTTAATTATCAATTTTTACATTGGGTTATATAATTCTTAAGATTGTATGTTTGGATTGGATAACCAATTTTGTATGTTTGGATTGGATAACCATGTTTTGTATGTTTGGATTGGATGACCACATTTTGTATTTGGAAGTTAAAATGCACATACTTGGGATGTAGAAATTATTTAAGTTTATGCCAAATTTGTATAGGAATCTGAAACATGGGCTTATATCTACTAAAGCCCAACACAAACAGACCTTAAAAAAAAAAAATAATTAAAAAAAACCGGCCAAAACCGGACAACCGGACCGGACCGGACGGTTCAGTTTTGGTCCGGTTTTCCCCCTGTTTTTTCTAAGAACCGGACCGGATGAACAGTGCCGATTTTGGTTCCAGTTCGAGCTCTAAACCGGACCGTGCCCAGCCCTAGTTTTAACCCAAATTTGTGATCGAAACATAATGACATGACTTACGTGGATCTAATTATGACTTTCCCAAAATGCACAAGCATAGTCTTGTATGCTTTAGCTTCTTTAAGAGCGATAGGATTGTATTGATAAAATAAACAAAAACAAGTACAACACAACTAACGTGCGAATATATATATAACTTCTCTAGTAACCAAAATTTTATGTATTCAAATATGTAATAAAGATTTGTCGCGTAACGGCAGAAAAGATAAATTCGTATCAAAAGCCAAAATGAAATAAAATATCCTAAACAAAAAACAAACCACATCAAACTACTCCATATCCTCTCAAGCAACCTAAAAATAGCCATAGCGCCATATCAACTAAACTCATAATACCGCACCAACTAAATCCAAATGCAACGCAACCCGACATTAACCCCGTTTTGTAGCTTCAAATTTGTATGGAAGCCTGTTAACAAATGATAAGACTTTGATTTCCCTTTGCACATTGTCTCACATGGAATTTTGAAATGGCCATTATTACCTTTCCACTACCCAATTAATATCTTATTGTTGACTTTAATGTTCGATTTAAGATACGTAAAGAAAATAAATAGTAGGTTAACCGCGTTTGGAATGTTTGTGTGTGTGTATGTGTGTGTTGCAGGGGGGATAGCCCACGTTTGGGACAAAAACACACTTAACTGCATTCTATTTTCTTAGCTTAAAATGCTAATTTGAAATCTAAGGCTTTGCATATACAAGTTTTTAATCAGTCTAATTCAACAAACCTTGTCAGTCAGTTACAATTAAAATTATAAATACTCATGTTACAGTGAGCTGCTCCCTCTCCCATTATGAAACTTATACACATGATACATTGGCTGAGAGTGAAAGACTTAAAAACCAAAAAACAGAAGCTTATTGATAAAATATTAATTTACCATATTTCCATTGTGATCTTCCACATGATATCCATTACCATTAGCATGATGATGATGATCTCCATTATTGTTTTCTTCTACACTCAAAAACTCTGTCATGTAATATTCAAACTTGTCAGCCATGCTTTCGGGCACCGACACGAGCACTCTCACAGCATCCAAATCGCCAACGACTGGTAAAAACAAGCAGTAAACGTCGCTTGTTAGAGGACCCATATGCAATGCCTTCCCTTGTCCAAAATCCAAGTCCTCTAACCCTAACTTAGCCCATTGCGATATAACCAAACTCCTACTCAAATCGGTCTTCAGCGTTTTGTCCTCCAATAAGTCAACCATT
This sequence comes from Prunus dulcis, assembly GCF_902201215.1. Classification (NCBI taxonomy): domain Eukaryota; kingdom Viridiplantae; phylum Streptophyta; class Magnoliopsida; order Rosales; family Rosaceae; genus Prunus; species Prunus dulcis. The sequence continues at coordinate 30,598,379 of NC_047650.1, read as the reverse complement.
GATCTCACATAATCATCATTATTAACATCTGATTTAGCCTGTCGGACCAACTTAACCCCGTGGCGCAGGTTAGCACCGACCAAGTCCTTCACAGTGGTCTCGGCGCATCCTAGCACGAACCCGTTGCCGTAATAACCCTGTGGGATTTGTGGGTTCAATCTCGTCCGTACGCTCACGGAGAAAAGCAGCTTCACGCTGAGCAAGGGCGACAGATCCAATGATCTAACCCAGGAGCGCCACGTGTGAGCTGCAAGGGCTTCGAAGGTGGTGCATTTTAGTGACGGTACGCACTGTCTCTTGAGGTGAAGGGTATGAGACTGGGTGAAGGTTAAGGATGTGGGGACGAGCGGCTGAGATTGAAGCAGTCTCAAGATGTCCACGTGCGTGCTGTTGTCCTTGGCGTTGTTGTTGCTTGTTATGGTAAATTGAGGATGAGGGAAGGTTACTTGTGGAGGACACCGGGATTTTAACACGTGGCGGACGTGTACGGGTGAGATTGGTGGATCGAGGTCGGGATTTGCTGTTATGTGGGCCCACGCATGTAAGAACTGAGATGTGCCGATCCCGTCGCATAAACAATGATTGATTGCTGTACACATGATCATGCCACCACAGCGGAGACTTGTAACCTGCAAAGTGGATTATTTTTCATATTTATTTTTCTTTTCTTTAGGAAACTACAGCTAATTTGAGTCACAAAGAGAAGGACACATTAGTCATTACAATTCCATTAACAGGAAGCATTTTGCTCATCACAAACACCCATAATTTAATTATTTTAAATTAATCTAATTTACGAGCTACGGGTTATAATGAAATTGGAATTTGAATAAAAGGGGCAAGCTCAATTATCCGGCCAATAAATCTAGACCACGTTTAAAACTTTAAAAAATAATTAAAAAGTAAGAAAAAAAGAAGAAGAGTGGGGATGAAAATAGAACGTTATGAATATGCTTTAAAAAGAGGTGATGATGATGACGAATATGAATTGGATGACATGGATGCAAATGAATAAAAGCACTGTCAAAAGATAAAAGAGAGATACGATGAGTAGTAGGAGTAGGCGTCAGTTGGCACTTGGGGTCATTTTCTTGGAGCAACATGGATGAAGGATATAGGCTCTCTCACCCACACCTTTTTAACGTTTGCTGAATAACAAAAGGACCAAGGCTATTGGCTACAATTGCTACCCCAATTTATTTTACTTTAATATAATTCCTAAAGATTCTTTAATATTATTTAGAAATTAAGTAAATTTAGAATAAGAAACAATAAAATTGAAGTAGCTTAGCTAGGTACTAGTAGAAATTATACAAAAGATATATATATATATATATACGTAGTTTGAAATTTTGAAAAAGGTTTGGCGTCACCTTAACTGAAAAGACAAAAGTAGCCATGTGTTTTGGTGGACCAAGGGTAGATGTTGTCCACATTTATTTTTCCCTTATTTTTGTTAGTTGGGTTGGGTGAAAGATGACTTGCTTGCTGTCAGTGTAATGCAGTGAAAATTGGTTTCATCTTGTCCCTCGGATAAAATGATTGAAAAGGAAAGTGCATGTAGAACAGAGGAACTTGGAAGTGTATAATATGTATGAATAATATTTTACCTATAATTGGTAATGTCAAAAGATATTGGAGCATCATCATCATCATCAAGTTAATTGAGAAAATGCCAAATTTCCCTATATTCAAATAGATAATAATCTTTGAAGGAAACAGGTGAGAGAAATTTTCAAGTTTATTTATTTGTATAAATGACATTACCCTATGACTAACTGTAGATGATGTTGAGGAAAGAAATATATGAACTCTCTCTCTCTCTCTCTCTGCCTCTGGGTTTAAAACAAAACTTCAAACTTTTTTTCTGTTTTTTTGTATCAGAAAATATATTTGTTTCATGGGAAAGTTTATAATTAAGAAAAGATAGAAAGGAGCAAAATTATTGCATCTGAAAATGGAACTGACCTGAACAACAAGAGGAGGAATATCCAAGAAACTTTGAGCTTCCACCCTGTGCAGGAGTTTCCTCCAAGACCTGTTTGGTTTCCGGGAAAGCTCAAGAAACTCCTCAGCAGTGATATCCATGAAGGCCTCAGCAAAGAGAGCACCTTCTCCATTGCAGTCAACCTCAAGCTTTTGATCATGGTCAGCACTGGTCCTCAACCTCCCAGCCAATGGGTAGTAGTCAACAAGGACTTTAGAGAGGGCATATTTGAGGCCATCTAAGTTGACAGATTTTTTGAAAAGGTAGAGATATTTGATGGAGAATCTGAGAAACTTCTGGTCATCAAGATTGGAGAGGGAGAGGCAATGCTTCGGGGTTGGTGTGTTTGGGTGGATTAGTACTGGTTGAGTTGGATAAAAGCAATCTGGTAGCTGTTCTTGAGATTTTAACATCTTTTGCTAATTTTTGGAGTAATTTATTGTGTATACTTGTTGATTGCTGATGGCTGAGGGTGGTGTTAAAAAGGCTTGAAACACAGAGAGAGAGAGAGACAGAGAGAGAGAGAGAGGGAGACAGAATTGATTGAAAGACAAGGTAATCAAGTGAGGGGGGAGGTGGCTAGCTAAGTAGAGTGGCGAAACAATATCTACGGTTGGATATGAGGGACGGTACGATGAGATTCCTTCAGGAGTGAAGCTAGGAAGAGAGCATGTGCATTAGGCTTACTATATGCCCACACTTGTTAATTACTCCTTCTAATTAATTAGTCATTAGCAAACCTGTAATTTGCAAAATTAGTGCCTAAACTTTGAAAAGTTGTAACTTTAAAAAACCGGGTACCAGTTTTCTTCCCTCTCTTTATTATTTTTATTTGAAACTCATAATTAAGTAAACTCAGTGAGTGTTTAGCCAACATGTTAGTGCAGTTCAAACGATTGAGGTCATCAATATCATCTTCACATACATGTTTATCATTTCTCCTTTTTCTTTTTTTCCTGATATAAATAAATAAATTTGGCATTAAAAACTACAACTTGCATCCAGCATTTTTTTGTTGCAACAAAACTCACTGAGTTCCTGCCCGCCCGCGCCGGTAAAGCCATGGAGAAAATCACAAGCTTGTGCGGCAGCAATATGGTCCAACAATTAAGTTGGACTCCGCAGGCACAACAACAAAACGACATGATAAAAGTCATAAATAGATATGAAACAGAATATATACTCGCCATTTCCGATCTTCTTCTTGTTTTTATTTTATTTTTTTATTGATAGAAGTGATACTTATGGGATGAGGAATTCGAACATGGGACCTCGAGTATAGGAATAATTACTTACAACCGCTTAAGCTACAAACACTTTGCCTTTTATTTTATTTACTATTTATTGTAAGCCAAAGCTTAGAATATTTGATGTTTAGCGTTGGATTGATGGCAGTGAGAAAAAGGAAAAGGGAGGAAAAGAGAGATGACACATCTATTCCATTTGTCCCAAAGCCAAGACTCTCTCAACCCAAGGAAGAAGAGAAGCCGCTATTTAAATGTCTGGCTATTATTAGGCTATTAGCTAATGCATGCATGATGATGATGAGGTAAAACGACATTTTCCAGTTCAGTGAACTGACCAGAAGGAAAGCATATACACACAATACACGAATGAATTTGTACGTGAAGAGATTAAATAAATCTTTAGTATTAATTGGGTTTGGGAAATAGACAAGCTGCACATTGTGCTTCCTGTTTGGAGGTTGGGGAGCTAAATCATCATCAGTTACAGTTACCGGGTGGTCACATGTCAATCACTTGCAATGCATACCCCACGTGTTTCAGAGAATCAAAAGATGTCCATCACCTTCACTTTTCTTCTTCTTCTTCTTCTTGTATAAATAAATAAATAAATCTTAATTTTTACTTGTATTACTTGTACCTTGAGTACGGATCTCTTTTAATTTGACGATAAACAATTTTTGCTCCAATTCCACACTGAAAAAAGAAATTTCGATTGAGAGTGGGACTGAGAGACAGAAATATCTATTTTCGTAAGAAGAAGGAAAACCTACGTGTAAAAGAGGTAGGTAAAAACTGGAGCTCATTTTGCCGCCAATGGTTGCAGTTGGCAGTTGGCAGTTGCAGATGAGGTCAAATCCACAAGAAGATGAAATGCAAAGGTCTACGGGCATGAGCAGTCCTCTTATACCTGGCTGGCCGCTGGCAGAGAATTCTGCATATGACAGAATCCCAACAGGAATCATGTCTAAACTATTTTGTAAATTTTTTCAAATTCGTTCTCATATACCCATTTTTGTCCTTCATACCCAACTCATTAATCCATAATTTGCGAGAAAAATTATCATCCCTACATTAAATTATCTTTGTTTTTTCATTAATCAAAATTTGAACTCCTTTTCATTTACGTTTTATTTTAAAATTGTAATATTTCTTGATTATGGAAATAATGGTGGCGGAATTGCCCTTCTAAAAATTTATAAAATTACGAAAAATAAAATATACAACGAGTTTGAGTTCATTCAGTGAATTAAAGAACGGAACACCTATATAAGTCTGCCGAGTACGAGTACAAGTACATTCCAGTAACATGAAGTAAGTCCTTCACACAAAAACAAAGAAAAAGAAAGTTTAATTCATATTTGAATGGAAATGGTGTGTGATGGGTTGTGACTGTTCATGAATGGTAAATATTTCTGTTTTTTTAAGCGTGATGTGTTAGTTCTGAAAGTCCCGGAATGAAATTTAAATGATGTGACTGAAAGAGAGAGAAGAAGTCAAGCAGATAATGATAGGGAAAATTCAAGTAGAGGATCTGAATCCATTCGAGTAACGTGAGGCTATCAAAGCTATGCCATTCGGATGTGCTTTCTTCAAAATCGTCACCAATTTAACGAAGGATCAATGGGATAAGATTTGCCACTGCCTACAACCGGCAGCAGGCACTGGCTAGAATACAAATTCACGTGGTTAATTTATTTCAAGCTATTCTCATTGAAGATGACTTGGAAAATGTTGATGATGGGCAGGCAGGCAGGAGGAGGTTAGAATTTCACAAATTTCATTTGCTATTTATTCCACAAGAAGATATAATGCAAAGGTCCACCGGCATGAGCAGTCCCTACACCTGGCTGGGCTGGCAGGGAATTCTGCATATATGACAGAATCCCAGCGAAGATGATTGCCCCAAATATTCTTTTTTATAATAAATAAATACATTGCACACGATTCTCTAAAGTAAGACTCATTTGGATGGGAATTATTCTTAATCTTTTCATCAATCAATATTCAAAAACCATAAACTATCTCTTTCTCCACTTCCCATTTTACGAACTTATATGGTTTGTCTTTTGGCTTTCGGCCAAAGCTTTATCTGATTTTACAGTCATAATCATATATAATCACACTCATAAAAATAGAAAATAAAATTTTAAGCTAGACCACCTGTATGCTCAAAAATATTGTCGGCATGGTTTTAATAAAATTACGTCTGTTTGGTGCGTTGAACCAACTAAAGTATTAACCAGCTTTTTATGCTACCAACTAAAGGAAAGGCTTCATATTTTATGCTAAAGATGAGTTTGATTTTTCCAGTTCCTTCACTAACCTTCCGTGATTGAAATGATTAGACATGATTCCTGTCGTTGATAACAATTAGTCAATCACTAGGGAAAGGGAAAAGAGGCGAGTTTGGACAACAAAAGTAATGGAAATGGCATCGAATTCCAAAAGCAATATTAGTAGAAAATTGCCCATGCCAAAGATAATCAACAATTTGAAAATCAAGGGAGCCAAAAACTTTTCTTTTGGGTGTCTTTAGGTCTAGATTGGTTGAATCTATGTATGGCATCTGGTGACTTTCTTTAAGATTGGCCATTTGGAATTAGCACTTGATCTTAAGGGCATTTGGATATCGGCTATTCCAAGGATAATCTAAAGATAAGACCATCCAGTTCTTGTCACCACTTCTATTCAGAATTTTAGAGATGATGAAATGGAATCAAGTTCCCCTGAAAGCCATCAATTGGCACTATATAATATATACCCTAATCTCCCGCAGACAAAACTATAAAAAGAATTTAACTCCGAGTTATATCGTCAATCCGAACTTTCCCTAAAAGAACAGGTAACAATAACCAGCTGTCAAACACAAAGAACTCCAGTCAGTTTTACTAGTCTGGTATTCACTCAAGCATCATGGGCAAGTCTATGTGTTCCCCTTTAGTGAGTCATCATGATGGTACACAGGACAAAGATAAAATCTGATTTGGTAATAAGAAACTAACTCCATTTTTGTTTAACTGCATTCATTCTGGGTGGGTAAAGGTAAAAAAGAAGCAAGAAACACACGTAGAGGGGGAGAGAGAGAGAGAAGGAAAAACGGAAAAACAAAATAGGGTGATGAGATATTACAACCGGGCAACATAGGAATTTGAGTGTGTGACATATCTCACCCATCGATATGGATTGTAGCTCTTCGACTTCTTTGTTATATGCAAGTATTTCACCTGCATCAAAACAAATGGAGAAAAAAGCATTTAAAATCACTGAAAAAACATGATTATAAATGAATGTAAAACAGGAAAAAAAAAAAGAAAAAAAAGAAGTGAAGTTTGTGGTTTATTATACAGCTTTGTTCCGCATTGCAAGTTTGATTCTCATACAAAGGTTAACTAACTCAACTACGAAGCTAATTTGGCAGAATTTGCACAGCACATTCACTAGTAGGACTCCAGTTACTTTTTATTAGGTGGCAGCAATTTGATGGGATCTAAAGGCAAGGGAATTCGGGGCCTACACAATCTCGTAGCATTGAAGAGAACTTGGAGCCCTGAGTTTGTACCATAGGTCCACAGAAATTGGCTGAATTTAGGTCCTTAGAAGGTCAAAGATAAAATCTTTACCTGAAGTCTTGAAGCGTTAAACATGGGTATTGTGAAGGTCATGCTCACAGGTCCAGCTTCCTTGGTAATATTTCCTGCATTAATACAAGTGCATAACAAAGTACCATTCACACACTGGTTTCTTTATTTTTCTTCTGACACGGAAACAACATTATAAACAAAGAAAAAAGAAAAACAGAGCAGTATATTACCATGTGATTCCTGTGAAAATGTCAGCTTTGCATGTAAAGTATGTTCAGATCCACCTACAATCTACAATGTAAGGCACCTGTTACTAATTTTGGACATTGAAGAAACTCATATTAAAAGTAATATGCAAACAAGGGGAGAACGCTTGCTACAAATTAGATAGATCAATATACTAAATCTTCAAGGTAGAAATAGAGAATCAGAAGGAATATTATAGGGAGGAGAAGAAATCCTTGCCTTCTTTAAACCCCACTCCATTCTCCTGTTTGCTTCAGTATAATCAGTTGTGTTTCCAATTGCTCCAGGTTCCAACTCAAAACTAACTCTGAAATTATTCCAGAGCAAATAAGGTAATCAGTAACGCAGATATGGATGCGTAGTATGAAAAGAAAAGTTTATTTTTTCCTTTCCCTCCCATATGTGCTTACAATAAGAATTCTTGCTGAGTAAAATAACACAACAAATACCTAAAGAGATTTTCTATTTAAACCCCGCACTTCTCTTTGTTCACCCTAATACTTAAATTATTAAGCTGTAAGTTTTATTATTGTGTAAAAAGACAAAAAAGGTCATCCAACTTAATAATTAACCCTAGTACATCTACACACACCTCACCACTCTTCATATTAATTTTTAGAAACCTCCTTCCATCTTCTTATTTACGAACTCTCTCTCTCTCTCTCTCTCAACAAGACCCAAGTGTTAGAATTCCAGTTACAGTTCTTGGAGTGAGGTAAAGTTGTTCTCTTTCTCTAGAAAGTATTAAATTTCGGATTTGGGGTTTCATTTATTTTTGTGTTTTTTTTTTTTTTTTTTTTTTTTTTTTTTTTTTTTTTTTTTTTTTTTTTTTTTTTTGCTGGGAACAAAGAAAATTGTGGGGTTTAAATAGAAAATCTCTTTTAGTTCTTATTTTTTCAGTTTAGGGTGTATTTAAGGGTAGTTTGGGAAGATCGTGGGGTTTTCTTAGAAATTATGAAAATTTAAATTAAAAGTTGGGGTGAACTTAGAACATGGGGTGAACTAAGAGAAGTGTGGGGTTTAAATAGAAAATCTCATACCTAAAACCTAGCTACTTTATCAAAAGTTCATCTAAATTTTTTCGAAGCTTTCACCAAGTACAAATTGAAACATAATAAATAGCGAGTAATATATGATACAATGAATAAAGGGGGAGAAGGAGAAAAAATAAAAATTCAGGAAAATGATTGATCTGCCCATCTAGAATTTTATCTGCAAATGCACCATATCTTGCTTATTCACAAACAGAAGGAAGTGAGAAGGCAAAATACACATTACCTAGTTGTATATGTTGGCAGAGGAATCTGCACAAGAATTTTATCTGCAATAATGCTCGAGGGGAAATCAGCACGCACTTTAATAGTAACTTCGGCCTAATAGAACATAACATTCTTTAGATGGAATCAGATTTTACTATATTTAAGATAGGAAGAAATTTTTAACTTTTTATTCACCTTAAATGGTCCTGCTTCTTCAATTAGCGCATTAATACAAAAGGGAGGCTTGAATTCCTGAGTGATGCGGTAATTCATGACAGGAAATTCACCATCTGTTGGTACCTATTAAACAGTACTGTGATCTATTAACTTCAACACTAACAGAAAAATAGTTATGGTGTTTCCACTCTAAGAAAGTACTAAATGTGATTATATAGTAAAATGTCTTAACCACACTCACCAATGTCAGTGTTCTGTCAACATCGAAACTATCAAGATGAACAGATTCATGGAAATTACAATCGTCCAGTATAACAGCTCCTGATCCAAGTGAACTACCATAATCTATTGGAAAAGGCAGCATTGTCAGATTAAGTGGAAAATGCTACTAAAAGTACATTATGTAAAAAGAAAGAAGAAAGAAATCAAAAGGTAAGGATCAGCACCAAAGGCACAGATCACACTCAACAATACCAGCAGACTATACAAGAAGGATAGTTAAAGAAGACGACTGACATCCGAAAAGCATTTTCTATGGTGTAAAGATTACCATAAATTGATTCTCCACCTCTTCCAATACCCACTTCCTCATTAAGAGCAAGTCGGATTTCTGGGTTGCCTGTAAGATAACTTTTCAATTGGATGGTACCATCAATCTCAGAAGTAAGTATATATCCCTGCAAAAACAACACAATAGTAATCAAAACTGATTACCATTTGAGAGCTCTGTGACCCAAGAAGAAAAAAAGAAATTAAACATGTTGAGCCAAACACAAGTGGTACTTACACTGGAACTGAATGTAACACTCATTTTCTCGATTATGTCAACAAAAATTTCCTCTCTTTTCCTTCCCCCACGCTCATTTGCTACAACAGATTTTGTAATTGTTGTCACTGGCATTCTTTTGGCCTGATGTAGACATGCAAGTTTAAGAAGTCAATCAAATCACAAAGTTAACGTGAACAACAAAAGACTACCACTAAACTCAAATCTATCATATAAAGAATACCATAAATATTCCAGCAGGGCCCAACTGTGAAGAATCAACCACAACAGGCTCATTGAACACATATGACTTCAAAACCTCAGTCGAAGTTGTCTGCACATAACCAAAGTCCTGGAATTTATAGATAACGGGTTAGCCAGAGATTAGATACACACAAAAGTCTCATACTTGAGAATGCTGCTACATTTTTAGGACACTTACAATAATTTGGTCGAGCAACTCATACACAAGCACAAAGTTTTTTCGCAATGCATCTTCACTAAGAACCCCAAGGTAATCTTTAACGACTCTTGCAATCCTTCGCAGAAGTTCCAAAACAAGAGAGGGTGACACATTCACTCTTGTTGTCGCAACAAATAGCAACCCAGCATCCTTCACGTGAAAGTAGTTTACACCATCCGCATTCTAAAACGAATTAAGGACAATTAGCCATGCCAATTGATTAATAATATGCCATTAATGCGTTAATCTCATTATTCAAATAAAGAAAGAAAATACCCTACAAAGACAGGTGGCGCATCCCCTTCCCCATCGTCCTTCCAAAATTTCACTTTGCGGAAGAAAATCTCCGCGCTTCCCTTCGGTACTTCACCGCGATCTGAAACCATTTGCAAAATTCACAATTAGAACCCTAAAAACCTATATATAAAAAAATCACAGATTTTCAAATTCGGACTCAGATGAAATGCGACCGAGCAAGAGAGATAGAGAAACTAACAGTCGCGGAAGACGATGCTGTCGCCTCTCTGCGATAGAATGAAGAACTGAGAGATCATCGCTCCTCAGCTCAAAGCCTCTTCCCGTTTTACAACTCCTGAATTTTGATCGCTTCGATCAGACGATTTCAGATTGTTCCTTCTCAGAGTCCTTCAGTGCCCTTTGCGTCTGTCTCTGGCCCCATCTCCGCGTGGAAAACGGGAACCAGCATTTGGCGGTACGGGCACCGAATTTGGGCCACGTTTTGAAAGTCACGAGTCAAGCACGTGAATGGACTTTTTATTGTTTATGTCGTTTGGGTCGTCGCAAATCTCGTAATCTGACTAAACGACGATGTAAGTGAAGTCGTTGAAGACTGCCCTGCCCCCTGTCCAAAATGGGTGGGTCCCTCTGATTAAAAATATCCGTTGGTGCTCGCTAGCGTTACAAGAGCGAAACCCGGTGGGAGATGCCGCGATCCATCATCCATTCCATTAAACAGAAACAAGAAAAATAAAGATAAAATAATGAATCCACATAATTGTCACTAGCTGCCTTCTGGTCTGATCGCGATGAGATAACGAATCTTGCTCTGCTCGTCAAACACCCTATTTGCTACGACACAGATCGGAATTCGAAATCCAATTTCAGAGCCTTCCATGACTTGATTCGTTAGCACCGCGGCAAATTCTGGCGCGAAATTGAGGCCATATATGGTTTGGAGTTGAAACTAGGGCTTGCGTCTGTGAATTCGGCGAGGAACGATCTTCGGAGGTTCTGAAGCATTGTTTATGGAGAATTGCAAAATTTTGGCATTTTTCCGGTGTATTAGATGAGAATTGGGATTGGTTTGACAAACACAGAAGTTAAAGAGGTAAGCTTTGTGGTTATGTGATTTGAAAGCATGGTACTTTGCTGTAATAGTTGTGTTTCTTTTCTGAATCTTTGATGATTTTGATGACATTTTGCAGAGAAAGAAAATATATGAATAGAATTTAATGTGAAGGAAATGGCGACTCAAGTTGAGCCTCCAAATGGGATTAGATCGCAAGGAAAGCATTACTATTCCATGTGGCAGACCCTGTTCGAGATCGATACCAAATACGTCCCGATCAAACCGATCGGTCGAGGAGCGTACGGCATCGTTTGCTCTTCCGTGAACCGGGAAACGAACGAGAAAGTTGCGATTAAGAAGATCAACAATGCGTTTGAGAACCGAATTGATGCGCTGAGGACGCTGCGGGAACTGAAGCTGCTGCAGCATCTTCGGCATGAAAATGTGATTGCTTTGAAGGATGTGATGGTGCCAGTTCAAAGGAAGAGCTTCAGGGATGTCTACTTGGTGTATGAGCTCATGGATACGGATCTGCACCAGATTATTAAGTCCTCCCAACCACTTTCTAACGATCACTGTCAGTATTTCCTCTTCCAGGTACTCAACTCATCATGACCATGCCCTGTTGTGTTTCTATAATTGTGGAAAATGCATTTTCTGAGTAGACAAATTAAATACTTGTCAGATTATTTTAACTTTGTTTTGCTAGTGAAACTGTTCAGTTCTGGTAATTTAGTCCAGCATATGCTCTTTTGTACTATATTGTTGATTCAGTTCACTTTCTTGGCTACTTTTCGTTACTTGGAAAATGAAACATCATAAATTTTAGAATGACTTATAAATTTTATTACCTTTGCGAGTGGGGGCATATGAAGTTTCATAAAAACTGGTAATGCATAATTTTGTTTATAACTTTATGAGACTAGGCCTCTGTGCTAACGTTTTTATATGCGAACACCAGACCAATGCGTGGACCTTCCCCTTGGAAGTTTCAAATAATGGTCCTGCTGTAGAATAACATAACCAGACTACAGTAGTGAAATAGGTGCAATTGTCTAGTATCCTAATGAACAAAAGTGTGCTCTTTCATCCGTATGAATTTCGACTTTCGATTGGTTTGGACTAAGGTTTTTAAGAGCAGAGTGGGATGGATGGATTGCATCACTGCCCCTGCATTTACTGTGCTACCCTATGCATTTCCTTCTTTTTTCTTTTTCGGGAAAGATTCTTTTGTGTTTGCTCTTATTAATTTTTTTTCCTTCTATAGAATTAAAATTGTCCTCCACTGTTTTGATTTTAAAAGCCCTAAAAGATACATAACTGTTGTCTTTGCTTTAATCTTTTATCACTTGTACTAAAGAGAATGTTTGTTGCAGCTGCTTCGAGGCCTAAAGTATCTCCATTCTGCAAACATTCTCCATCGCGACTTGAAGCCTGGCAACCTTCTTATCAATGCGAACTGTGACTTGAAGATATGTGATTTTGGACTAGCACGTACTAGCACAGGAAAGGGCCAGTTCATGACTGAGTATGTTGTCACTCGTTGGTACCGTGCCCCTGAGCTCCTCCTCTGCTGTGACAACTATGGAACATCCATTGATGTGTGGTCCGTTGGATGCATCTTTGCTGAGCTTCTTGGCCGGAAACCTATCTTCCCTGGTACAGAGTGTCTAAACCAGCTCAAACTCATTATCAACATCCTTGGCAGCCAGAGGGAGGAGGATCTCCAATTTATAGACAACCATAAGGCGAAGAAGTACATAAGATCACTGCCATATTCTCTTGGGACCCCCTTCTCCCGTCTCTATCCTGATGCCCATCCTTTGGCAATCGATCTACTGCAAAAGATGCTTGTTTTCGACCCATCAAAGAGGATCAGTGTCCTTGAAGCACTCCAACACCCTTACATGTCCGCGTTGTATGATCCCAATAATAACCCTCCGGCCGAGGTACCAATTGATCTTGACATAGATGAGGATTTAGGAGAAGAGACGATAAGGGAGATGATGTGGAAGGAAATGCTTCATTACCACCCTGAAGCTGCTGCAGGCAATGCGGAACTGTTTTCCTGATCATCTTCTTTGTAGCTCTGGCATATAGGCCTTTGAAATGTGTTTTTGGTGTGAATAGAGACTAGGAAGGTTCTCTTTGTTATGGTGCCAGCCTAGCTTTTTATTTATCTGTACCCTCTTCCACTCCAATAATCTTGAAGCAGCAGCATGCGTCAGCGGGTTTCGCCTTCAATAGCTTGCTTATGAGTTATGAGTTATGAGTTATGAGCTATGAGGGGCTGCTGAGCCTTGCATACGATAGGCGGCCTCTTTGAGTTTGTATATACGTGTGTTTGTAAGTCTCCGGAACTTGTTTCCGTTTGTAATGAAAGAAGGACGAAGTTCCTATTTTATGTCTACAAGATTTTGTATGATATGATAGAACTTTTACCGTTGAGGTGAAGTGTGCTATGCTATCAATCAAACAAAAAGCAAACATGTTTTTGTTTGTAAAATAAAATTAACACTTTTGCTGCAGCCTGCAGGCAGGCAGGGCATATGGCATATGCTATTTTCTCTGTTTCTATCAGCCATTACGCCTGATTTTATCAGAACTAATCAGGCGGCGGATAATGGAGTTGGGTTCAAGGTTGGACTGAGCCTTTTCTGAACAAGGCCTATTAGTACAACATGATCTCCCTCTTGAGAGTGATTAGGGTTTCAGGCGACGTTGCACAGCTAAAAGCCCAATAAGAGGATCAGTTAATAACTCTGATAGAAGCTTGTTGGGCTCTCATTAAACGCAGCGTAGCCCCCAAAACGTGGAAACGTGCGTATTAAACGGATGGTCTACAACATCCCTCCCTCAGATTAATAAAGACCAGCAAAGTCGTCGTGGTCATTCACGTGGTGATGTTCCCACGAAGCCACCAAGAAAATATAAATGCCCTGTGTGTGCAGGGAAGAAAAAGCAAAAATATTACGAGATCTTTCTTTTTTTTCGTCTTTTTTTTCTTTTTGGTGGATGGAACTCTTCTTATCCTTTTCTCTTTTCAGGGAACTGAGAGTTTAATGATATGTTAAAAAGTGTAGTTTGATGAGATGGGCAATGGGCATGCATACACGTACGTGTATAATTGGATGAGAGTCGGCCTTTTTCATGATTTATTAGTCTCATAACACCCATACAATTTGCAAATGCAAATTAAATTAGGCAGCACCGACATATTTAACCCTAATTATCTGGCTCGCTCCAACAACAAAAATTTGCGCCGCTGCTTTTCGGCTTCACGTCCACCCAACTAATTTATTGGCACCTTTCAAGTTTCAACCACATAAATAACCTTAGCTAACTAATCTAATTTAATCTAAGGTGTATCTTCACTACTATTCTCAACACTTAATACGTATTTATTGGCATAATTATAGTTAACTCTTTACTTTTGTATTTATGAAACTATGGTTATGTCAATAGACACATGTCAAATGTTGAGAAGTGTAATGAAAGTACACCTTGTGTTAAAATAGTGAGCAAAAATACTCAATCTAGCATGCCCTTTCTTTCATTATATTAAATTTAAAGCTTACATATAATAAGAGCAACCAGCAAACACCTAAAGTAGTCATGAGTTCCACTCCTTATATAGATATCTTTATACAGACCAGACATTCAAATTTAATGGAAGAACCCCACTTATTATGGGCTGTGATGTGCGTGCGTTTATAAGAAGAAGAGAATAGGATAATGATATTGGCAGCAGACTTTGGAAGAATGGGAATGTTCTTGCGCATTACATTCATGCTTGTGTGTGTGTATATATATACAGATTAAAGTTGCGAAAGTTCGTTGGATGCTTTTGTCAATCTGTGGAGCTTTTATTTATTTATTTTTCCACGTGCCCTATCTCTTCTTATTAATTTAGGTCTGGCCTTAAAGTGACATCCGTCGACCGCTTTGATAAACTCAGTGCACGTAATGGGGGGAATGTACGAACCCTTCATTACAGTTTGCAGAACCAGAATATTAATCTCAATCTAAATATACATATATGTACATGATTGTTTGCAAGAAAAAGCATATATATGATGAATTGCCTTCACAACGAAGGCAGATATTGCAAGAATATTTTAAAGGACAAGTAACTGAGTAAGTAACCCTCTTCGTTTAAGAGGATTGAGAAAGGTGAGACGACAGCACTATATTATACAGGTTATCTTACCTTTTACTGTTCTTCCATTCCATGCTTGATCATATCGTTTTGTACATGTGGGGAAAACTAGCACGTGGCTTCTCAGATACAAGGAAACAGCCTTAATTAAAGTTGTCACTTTGTTGTTGGAACTCGGAACTTGGAACACATATCTTTTTAATTCAAAAACAATTATTGCTACTAAATATATATTTCCTCGCAAGATTATAAAAAATGTTATTGTGTAACACATTTTTAATAGAGGTGTGCCAGATTTAATTTGACATCTGGCTGGGGCAGTACAACAAATTTGACCATAAACATAACCCTAGAAAAGAACCTCATCATACCATTTCAAGAGAGAGATATTTATTATAAGCAAGCTATCGCATTTAATAAGTCTTGAGAGTAGGTGTCTCAAATGAAATGGAGAGAAGAAAGAAAAAGGATGTGTCATTCTCATATGGTTGAGTGTTTGATCTGTCCAACCGCTCTCTAACGAAAGAACCACCAACTACCTCAAATGCAAGGAAATAGGAAGATGGACGAACCAAAAATTTTGCCATGTTTTATTTTAATTTCTAATTTTTTGAAAAGAGCGAAAGCAACAAAAGAAAAGGCAAGAATGTGAAAATCATGGCAACTATAACTCTGATAAGGAAAACGAAAAAAAAAATTATTTTTGGGGACCCCTTGGCAAAAAGCTGACCTTCTGTCCCTACGAACCAACTACCACTTTCTCTCTCTCAAGATCTCTCTCGATATCTCTTTTGTTTTTTGTTTTGGATATCTCTCTCTCTCTCTCTCTCTCTCTCTCTCTCTCGATCACGATTCACGACCAACAGGGTACGTACAAGAATTAAAGAGGTATGGCTGACCGGTTGTATGTGTATGCTTGTGTTTTTTTTTTTGGTGATTGAAATCATAACAAATTGAAACAAAACAAAAAAAGTAGAATCATTGCAGTTGGAGTGTAATGTTGTTGTTTTGAAGCAGAGTCTTGGAGAATCACGGATCAAATGATGCTGATTGAGCATTTAGTTTTCTATTGGCATATCTCCAAAGCCTTTTCCCTGCTGTGCTCCATCCTACTGTTGTTTTAGGGTAAACGACAGTTGTATTATTATTGTTTTTTTTTCTTGTTAATCGTAATTGTTATTGTTTTAATTTTGGCAATGGAAACCTATATTTAGGTCCACTCAAACTCAAGTAGTAGTAGACGACATTGACAGAGGAAAAAGATGAAAACACAAAGGCAATTTAGCTGGAGTAAGAAGAAACACAAAATACGTATATACAGAGGAATATACTTTTGTGGGCACAGCAAGATTCCAGACGTGTGTCTAGAAAATAAGTAATTAACAACAGAGGGCCCCCTTGAGAAATTGAGAGAGAATTGAATTGAATCTTCTGGAGTTAAGAGCATGAAAATAATCCACGTGATCAAATGTGTCATAAGGAAGGATGCATAATAACATTCTTTCTTGATCATCGGTTGCTAGTCATCATCAGAATCTGTTTAATTAGTATCTCAATCTCATTGCAGTTGAGTGAGAATAACCAATTAAGAAAAGTAACTGCTACCAAAAGAATCGAAGAAGATAGGAGGAGGGAAAAAATAGTAAATTCCGTGATCAAAATGCATAAGAAAACAGACAACTAGCTGGGTACCATTTGCAACATTGAAGCAGGCACCAAGTGGTTCTGGTTCTTGTGTTGTGTTGTCCCCGCCACGGCCCACGTGTCATGTGCGGTGCCTCCTCAGCAAATTAACAAAACCTCTTTAAAGCACACCTACCTCGGTGCCTCAACTACACCTACCCTATTTTGCTCTATATCCAATTACCAATTGTGTATCTTGTCTGGCTGGTTCTAAAATATTTTCAACTTTTTTTCACCAATTCTTTTTTAGAGAGTTTTACTATTATGCACATCAAATTATATAAAAATCTATCTGAAATAGACTTTAAAAACACATCAAAATCTCATTTATAACATAACAAAAACGTTTTCAATTTCTTATAAATTTTTTAAAACAAGTCTAACCCTAAAACCTAAATAAATAAATATATTTTAAAAAAAACTCAAAACACTCAACAGGGCATCAAAGTAATTTAATAATTAAAATTAAATTGAATAGGGCTAACTGACCTTTTCTGGGTTTGTTTATAGAAATGAAATGATGTAGGATTTATCTATATCAATAGTGCTAAGAATAAGTTTATTTTTGAACGGTAGGAGCTTTCTCAAAGGGACCACCTTGTCATTTCAAAATTACAGTGAACATTACAGAACCTAGTAGTAACACACTCATAGAACTTTACACTCCAACAACAATAATTGAGGTCAAGTATGATATTTATGGTAAATTAGTTTTCATCCACAAGACCTTTTGAATGTGAATTGCATTCACTTAAACAGGTGCGTACAAGTGGGATCTTTGCATCACTTTCATATCAAATTGGGGCCTTCTTCTATACATATATATATGGTCACTGTCAGGAAATACACAAGTTGTAGGGTTAAAAAAACAAAAAAAGTAAAAAAAGTAGAAGCTAGCCTTATAATTAATGTACATCACAAAAGAGGGATCATTGTAAGATCAGAAGAAGAAAATTGCCATGATCTTATTTATATTGGGTGTCTCTCTCACCTCCTTTTTACTTTATTGCAATGGGAGCTCTCTGTGTGACTGTGTGTATATATAATGTTATTACCCTGGCAATTTTGTTATGTTGCAATGCAACTTGCAATGCAAGTGAATGCGACTTGCAATGCAAGTGAAGAAGAGGAAAGAAATATATCCAATAAGTTAAAAAGTTAGGTCCTCACTCTGTATCAGAAAAAGCATGAAAGTCGACGTCAACATAAGCCAATGAGATTATTTTGGTGCTCTCTTTGCCCCCAAAGACCATTCCCATTAGTACCCCATGAACTTTTTCCCAGAAACCATCTGTATATCTGGCTCTGGTGCACCGTGGATCCCCACCCAACCCATCCCAAGTTGTTCTTTAACTTTTTTTCATGTCTCAAAAACTTACACTGGTTTCTCTCTTCTCGTCTACTAGTCTACTGCTGCACAATTATTTTTACTGTTATTAGGTGCCCACCTTAAAATAGTACATCATTATTGCTCATTTGCCCTGCAACCTCAACCTCACTCACTCACCCTTTCTTTGTAATTATTATTATTTTATATCTGTTGTTTCTGCCTGTGGATATAAAGAATCCATTAGTTTTTCTGATCACAAGTAATTGGTTATAATTCATGTCATTAACCTTATTGGACTCACATGTATTGGATTGGCAAATGGAAACATGAACATCTGTCCTTCCATCCAATCCAATCCAAGGGTCTGATATGTAATTACCACGCATGATCGATAATGATGTTTGGTTTGGTCCATAGCTACAAGTAGAGTGGATCCAGTTGAAGTCCACATATGGCCGTCTAGGATTTAAACAAAGTCAAGGGGAATATTTGGAATATTGTACAGAAAGCATTGAGGTTACTGTGTATCTCTATCTTTATATGCAGCACAATATTTAATATATCAACTCTGCAGAAAGCAGCAGAAGGATCTACGAATATAAACATTGAACCGACTTTTCTTTTATAATTAAAACGGGCGGCTTCAATGTAGAAATTATTGGCCTCGTGATCTAGTAAAATTGTAAAAAATTCAAACTGCATGCCTTCTTTACCGGAGACTTCCATTCCATTAACAATGAATTAGTGAAGGATCTACTCCTAATTGCCCGCGTAAAGTAATTAGCTAGCTATGATCTATAAATTAAGTAATTAGCTAGCCCCCACCACGCCATTGGCTGGGA
This sequence comes from Prunus dulcis, assembly GCF_902201215.1. Classification (NCBI taxonomy): domain Eukaryota; kingdom Viridiplantae; phylum Streptophyta; class Magnoliopsida; order Rosales; family Rosaceae; genus Prunus; species Prunus dulcis. Next base: position 30,579,330 of record NC_047650.1, on the reverse strand, counting down.
AATAAAGTAAAGCAGGCGCTGTCCAAGGCTGGTTATCATTTTAGACTCTGGGTGGGATTAACTGAAGCTTCCAAACTCTGTTACAAAAAATGCATGCATGCGGCATGCCCAACTTAATATTTATTGGAAAGATTTTGTAGCCAAAACAATACCCATTCAATCTTGGACATCCAATTACTTTTTGCCTGTCTATTTTTTTATTTATTTTAATTCTTCCCCCAACTCTTCTTTTACTCCCCTCAAATATCAGCTAGCCTTCATGGCAGTCCTGTTAGTCCCCCTCTTAACATAATTAAGGTGATTTGGTTTCTTTACAAACTATAATATTTACTTATCAGATAATTTAATCACATAAACACTATGTCCACATTTGATTAATTATAATCAAATATCAAACTCGCCATAAATATTTAATTTTTTTTCGTATTCATGTAAATTCAACCTCGAGTTTCCTCTAAGCAAGTGAAGACAATTATCCCTAAATTAACTTTACTTTCCTCTTTTTTTTATTTTATAATTTATATTTGGGTTAACCTACTTTTTGGGCTTGTAAAGATACAAAAGCTGATGGGTTGGTACGTGCCAAAAAAAAAAAAAAAGAGTGATGAGCTGAGAATTTCCGATTGGCACTCGAACAGAAAACAGACCGTAATGACAGAATTGTCCTCGATTTGTGCTTTTATACCACCTCTATCCCAGAGATTCCTTCTGCTACATTCAGGTACCACTTGTGTCTTCGCTTTATCATTTAAAAAGGCGCAACTTATCAGACTGAGTAACTGTACCAAAACGGTTAAATCTGGTAATTGGCGGTGAAAGAGAGATAAAAAGAGTAGAAAAAAAAAAAAGAAACGGAAAGACCGGTAATTAAAATTTTATAAATTTTATGGTGTTTGCTCACCAGCTGGCATTGGACAGTTGTGGAAATTTCGTCTCACCTCACATGACTAATCAACGTCTCCCCCAACAAACTCCCCTTCTTTGAGAAATTGAGAGAGAGAGGATTGGAGGAGATTCCAAAGCTCTTTACTTTTAACCTTTTTTTTTTTCTTCATTTTTTTCATTTTTTTCATTTTAAAACAATTTTTAAATTTCTCGCATTTTCTTTAATTTTCTTGTTTAGCACCTTTTCCTTCTATAAAATGGGCCCTCTATACCATCAAAAACCTCTTCCTCTTCTCTTCTCTCCCCTTCAATAGTTTACAGGTCTTATTAGGCTCTCTTGCTCTTTTTGCTCTTCTTGGTTTAAGGGCTGAGGCTCTGTTTGTTTGGTTTTCTATTTTTAGCTCAAGGGCTCTGCTGCTGTTGGGTTGGTTTCAGGGAATTCAGTCTGATTTTTGGCTGCTGGTTTTTCTGTTACTCTTGTTGGGTTAGGTTCCTCTTTGGGGCTTCCATTTCTGGGTATTTTGTTTTCTGTTCAAGAATTTTGGGTAGTTGGATTCTGTACCAAAAACCCATATATTATGTTCAATTAATCCTTTGAAATTGAAGCCAAATTTAGTTTTGTCTTTGCTCTCAAAAAATTGATCTTGATGCTGAACATTTTGTTCTTAATGTTTGAGATTCATGTCTCCAGTTCTCAGTGAAATCCTCCGTTCAGGGTTTATGGTCGATTCCTCCCTCAGGCGCAGGACCCATTTAGTTCAATCTTTCTCTGTTGTCTTCCTCTACTGGTTTTATGTGTTTTCATAAATCAGCTCCCATCACTCCCTCAGATATATCTATATAATATAATATAATCACCATATATATATATATAAAGTTTCTGTTAATCTTAATAGTTTGGTCCTCTGTGTCTCTGTTATGGCTTCCTCTAGTGGGAATTCCTCTGGTTCCACTCAGCTTCAGAACTCCGGTTCTGAAGGGGACTTGCAGCATCTGATGGATCAGAGAAAAAGGAAAAGAATGCAATCAAACCGCGAATCGGCGAGGCGGTCCCGGATGCGAAAGCAGCAGCACTTGGATGATCTGATGGGCCAAGTGACGCAGCTGAGGAAGGAAAACAACCAAATCTTGACCAGCACAAACATCACGACCCAGCACTTGATGAATGTTGAGGCTGAAAATTCAGTCTTGAAGGCTCAGATGGAAGAGCTCAGCCAAAGACTGGAGTCTCTGACTGAGATCCTCAACTACATCAACAGCAGCAATGGGGTCTTTGAAACCCATGAACCCAACAACACCCTTCTTCATCATCATCAGGCCTCTGCTTCTGCTGATCACAACAGTTTCATCAACCCATGGAATTTGCTTTATGTGAACCAACCCATCATGGCCACTGCAGACATGCTCCATCAATACTAATGAATCAATTAAACAATTCAATCATCATCATCATCAAAGTCTCTGATTGGGGTGTTCCTTGTTGTCATGTTCTTGGATTGGTGGTGTTTGTGTCATGGTCTTTCAATGAGTGGAAGAGAGGAAAAGAACAGGGTGTTCTTTTTTTATTTTTGTCTCTGTCAGTTTGTGATGATCAGATATAATATGTTATTAGTTTTATCAGGTGTATTAGGTTTAGGTTGAAGGTGAAGAAATATGATCACTAAAGGTGCCAATTGAGTGGGACCCACATGATTTGTATTGAGTACAGTGTGAAAGGGCTCATATATGTATATTTTCTATCTATGTAGTTCATTTTCATCACTTTGCCACTTGTCTTGTGTTTGCTTTGCGTAGTTTTTTTCTCCTCCTCTTCTTCTTTTTTCTTCTTTTTTTCTTCTGCTTTTTCATTATTTTGTTTTAGAACTTGTACTTTTGACTTAATTATCGACTAAATGTTTCTATGACCACTCTTTTAAGGTTTGACCCTATCTAAATGGAAAATATCACAGCCAAGCCAAAGGTTTTGGATGCTTTAGATATGCTCTCTATTTTTCAGTTAAAAATATATAAAAGTTATTTTAAAAGTTTTTTATAAAATTTAAACTTCAATTATGTTCTCTAGTTTAGGAAGTCAAAATTACTATAACTTTTTTTCAATTGGTCTATCTCTATTAAAAAATAATATAAAAAATAGTTAGCATTAATTAAAGTTTTAAAATACTCATTAAATAAATCAGTATTATATTATAGAGAGCCACTATGAGTTTTTTTCTCTCTCCTCATATTTAGGAGCTCCTAAAGGTCTTCTTATTTTAGAAGGTGGATAGGGAGCATGGTTGGAGTTGTATTTTTCTAATTCCTCTCTATAATTTATCTAAGAATGTGATTTAGAGAGCCCATTATAGATGCTATTAGTTATTACCAACTCTTTTTTTCTTCTTAATACAAGCTATTGGTTTCTCCAATTACCAATCTTATTTTAGTTGATATTTATATAATAGTTTGATTGTGAAGCATTTTTAAACGGTGTGATAATCAAGTTCAAGTTGGGAAAGTTGCGAAGTCAATGCTATAGATAACCAAAGGTTCTCTTTGACAAGACAATGCATTAAAAACATATGAAATCGATGTTCCATAATTTATTAGTTCCCCTATACTATTGATCCAAAAAAAAATGTCCTATAGTTAATGCAATTCCGTATTTGTAATAAATATGTGTGATTATATGTATTTGTATTGTCTTTTGTGGTTGACGATTTTTGTGCCTGAATTATAAATGCTATCTATCGTCTTTATATATATATATATATATAAAAGTCCTATATTAGTAAAATTGATGAGGTTTTGTTTTTTCATATTAAAGCTAAACTAATCAAATTATGTAAATAAAACTCCAAAGGCTTCTTTTCTCTTGAAATCCTAAGAAAAAAAAATCAAGGAAAGGGAACAAAAATTCCAGACCTTCTGGTCCCTGCCTGCCCATGTTCTCTTCCTCAACGCAACAAGAAAGAGATGCTTGTGCTTGCTTCAGGTTAAATGAAATTGCTAAGTCAAGTTATTAATTTGTTTGCCCCCATTCATTGGTACCTTACGTATATATTAATGAGTTTTCAAAACCATCAAATTCGCCGGACATTAAAATACCCTGCGGGGGAGGAGATTGTATCGTGTGTATAAAAATAAAGGGTTTCCTTTTGGCCGGTTGGGATTATTTTATTATTAGGTCGAGGGTTGTGTGACTGTAATCAGAAAACATGTATGAGTTTGATATATTTACTGCTCTGTTTTTGATGATGGTGATATGTTAAATAATGTTCCATGCAGGAGACAGAGATAATATTATTTAGATGCTCCTTCTTCCGTCTATATCTCTTCTTTTCCATATTTTTAGGTTGTTGCGCCAAATGATTTTGCCTTATTAGTTCATTGTATATATGTATTGTGATAATAAAACATCTCCACCATTGCATTTGCATGTGAATATTGCAACCATCCAATACCCGAAGAAAAAAGAAAAAAGAAAAAAAAAAGAGTGATTAATTTAATTACCATGTGGGTTAGGCAGTCATATCCCCCTCGGATAGGTGATCTCATGATGCACCTACAACCTCAACCAAAGCTTTGATTGATTGATTCTTAAGATTTTGTTTATTTCAATTATGTTAATGTCTTACTCTCAATGATCTACTTTTTTTTAAGCTTAATTCTTGTTTTTTTCAAATTAAAGTTTTAATAGCAAGTTACTGTTGTAAGAAAAAAGAAAAGAAAAGACGAAGAAGAAGAAAAGAGGAGGAATGGGAATGGTATATCTGTGCGTATATCCGTGGAAAAATGAAATGAAGCTCATGGTCATGGTGTGCTGTCAAAAACTCAAAATCACGTCAGGCTTTGAAGAACCTCGTTGGGAATGGGGAAGTCGTTGATTTTATTTTCTTCTCTTAAAAAAAATAATTAAAAAAATAAAAATTCCCCGCACAGCTTTGTTTCTGATATTAATTAGAGATGATCAAGTAGAAGTTATGATCTACTTGGTTGACTCTATTGCTCCATTAACATGGGTTGACATGGAATATTCCCCTTTTTTTTTTTTTTTTTCTAAAATTTATTTCAAACTTACTCATGAAAAATCAACCCCCACCAAAAACAAGAAGAAGAATAAACTTTTACAGAAAAAAGGGAAAGCGCGGAAAATATTCCCTTTGTTACTATGTAAGTAGGAGCTTTTGAGTTTTTGACAAATTATTTTTACATATGTGTCAAATTGTGATTTGTAAAAAATAGTATCTCCTTACAAAGAAGGAAGCAAGCAATATCCAAAAAAAGCGTGTATAAACATCATATGGGAATGGGATGATGCCTACAACAACTTGGTCCTTTCGTGAATTATACAAGTAAATAACAAGAGAAGTAAAGACAACATGAGGGAAGGGTTTTCTCTTTTTTTTTTTTATGAACAAAAGTTTAGGGGGAGATTGGCTACTTTCACCATTAGCTTCAGCAGGGGCGGAGCTGTACTAAGGCCTGGGATGGCCTTGGCCCCTCCAATTTATTTAACCCTTTTGAATGTATATATTGGATGTGGTAACAAATGCAAAGAAAAATTGCTATACTTAAGCCTATGGCCCCCTCACCACAAATCAATACTTGTCAAAATTGTATTTTAATATGAATATAATAGTAAAATCATACTACATTTATGAAAGAAAACCACTCATTTCAATTTAGTGCTTTTGTAAGCAATAGTTTACTCAATAGGCAAAAAAATATACACAACTAAACTTTTTGTGTTTAACATTTTGGCCCCCTCAAATATAAAATCCTAGCTCCGCCTCTGAGCTTCAGGGTAGACCCACAACTTCGAGCCAAAAGGGCATATGCGTGACACCCAACTGCCAGTTACCACCATTATGAATTTATGTAGGAAAGTACATATCGCGCATCAACAAGGATTGCTGGCAACGAGACTCGAACACTGACAAGGACCTTACCAACTAAACCAACCCTCATTAACAGGGGTTTCCTCGTTTCAATTTAACCAAAGATAACCTAAATTTAAGTTATAAAGGCTGCAATTTGGTAGGCATATGTCAAGAAATAAAAACATTAGTTTAAAAAAGAATGGATGTATCATGTTATGTAAAAACAGGGTAACCAATAATATAAAATTAAAAAAACCCCATGAAAAAGAATGGGGGGAGGTGGGTTAATTAGGTAGGCAGTATCTTTGTAATAATGGTACTTGAATATCTAAAAGAGGAAGCTGAGGATGATGAAATCATTTGTCACGCCTTTCTACTAATATATGCTGTAAAAGTTTGTAATTGAGATTAAACAATGAATTATAAGGAGATGATGAAAGAAAGCATCTTCTGAGCTATTAGTTAAAAGCCAGGCAGTGAGTTGAGAAAATGTTGTCATTTTCTCCATCTTAGACTTTTGGTGTAGTGGGGAGCTACTAATTTTTAGGATATAATAATGGCTTTATGTTTCCAGCAAAGGTTGCGGTGAACTAGTGATGATGATCTTACACTTGCAAGAAAGGCTTTGGGGTTGTTGTTCCCTTTTTAAAATTTTTTAAAATTTTTTTTTTTTAAAAAGAAAAGTTAATTACAATAATGCAGACTATTAATTCTCAGTTTAATTAAATTGTGTGGTGGTGCTAGAGTTTTCATATATATATATATATATATATATATTTTTTTTTTTTCATTGAGGGATCCCTCAAATAAGTTTATAATAAGTTTATTTGAGGGACATCCCTTGTAGGCCCCATTCCGAATTGTATTGCACTAATCCAAACCGTTTATTTTGTAAATACTCATTCAAAGATCATCTCTACAAAAAATCACTTGAATCCGATATCATTTGACCACTCAATTGAGTTATTGAAATTTTAGTACTTTTTTGAAGTACCGTGTTCATTAATTTTGTAAGACACAATTGAATGTCGAATTGTTTCTGTTTTGTCTACTTTTTTGTAAAGATGATATATGAATGAAGACCTCAAAAATAGATAGTTTAGATTATTGGGAAAAGAATTTTAGGGTACCCTAAAAAGCGTCCCTCAAATAAAATTATTTGAGGGATCCTTCTATATACATATATATATATATATACACACAGAACTTCCATTGAGGGATCCCTCAAATAAGCTTATTTGAGGGACACCCCTTGTAGGCCCCACTCCGGATTGTATTTCACTAATCCAAACCGTCTATTTTGTAGATACTCATTCAAAGATCATCTTTACAAAAAATCACTTGAATCCGATATCATGTGACCACTCAATTGAGTTATTGAAATTTAAGTATTTTCTTAAAGCATCGTGTTCATTGATTTTGTAAGACACAATTGGATGTCTAAACGGTTTCCGATTTGTCTAATTTTTTGTAAGGATGATCTATGAATGAATACCTAAAAAATAGATGGTTTGGATTATTGGGAAAAGAATTGTAAGGTACCCTAAAGGGCGTCCCTCAATAGAAGGAGACTGTATAGAGAGAGAGAGAGAGAGAGAGAGAGAGAGAGAGAACTGAGGAAGGAAGTGAGGACGCAACTTATATCCTGAAGAATTGGATGGGGAAGGAAGGCACGCCATTGGAGTTACATAAATTTCCTTTAGGAAACTTTTGTGGGGTATTTAAAATAACGTATTATTCATGTCACGAGATGAGTAAATATTTTGTTAATTGAAAAATTAAAGGAGATTTACTATTAGACCTAATATAAAGACTCAAATTATTTTAAAAAACATATATGAAATGGATTTTAGATATACACCCAAAGTTCATTTACAACATAACAAAGAGGCTTTTAACTTCTTATAAATTACAAAATTGTCATCAATTTCTTAAAAGAAGCCCAACCCCAAAACCTCATAAAAAAATCTAAAACACTCTATAGGGCATCAAAGTAATTTAATAATTAGAATAAAATTCAATAGAGTCAGCTGTTATATTTTGGGTTTGTTTATAAAAAATTAAATGGTGTAGGATTTATCTATATCATTAGCTCTAAGAATAAATATACGAATAAATATCTCAAAAATTAATCATGCATGCTAAGACCCGTGGCAATAGCGGCCATAATCCATTTCAAACATTCATAATCAGATTCTTTTGATAATGTGCAGAGCGATTGAACTATTAGAATGCCTCAGTTAAAATTAAAAGATGTAAAAGTTACTTTTTCACTGAACCTTTTAGGCCAATAAATTATGCTAATGACAAAGACGTGGGACCACCTCAATGGACGTAAGATTACCAAACACTTGATTAGATTGGTTAGTTGTGAGTTTATATATGATATGCCTTTGAAATGGATTGCAGCATGAAAGGCAACACAAGAAGAAGAGAGAGTGATGTGAGACTAAAAATGACATGCCCACCTAACCAAGTTGGATGAAAATAAAAGTCTAAAAGAGAAAGCAAGCATCTTATGTTATACTATTTAAGTAGGTTATGTTTACATCATTCAAGTAGTCATGGACGTCTCCTCCACTTGTAGATGGTGCTTTCCTTCTTCCCTATCCCTTTGCTAGAAACATTGTTTAGGTTGGAACATCATCCCACATCATTCATATTAATAATGGTTTTTCCAAGTCTCGTGCACGATATTATTATTTGTTCCTTGTTGGGGACGAGGACGACACATTAGACAGACACTTTAGCATCCAATAGCAAAGGCCACAAAGGCCAGGCCTCACCAGAGATAATGGCTTAGGTATGAATCTGATCTCTGCCATGACACCCATTCACAACTAACTTGGAAAAACCAACTACAACACAACACAAACCCAACTGATCCCAATTAAAACATTTACACAAGCCTATTTTCGAAGATAACTATTTTCCGCTAACGAGTTTCACCAAAATACAACAAAAATCCAAACAGATTACATGGGATGGGATGGGAAGGCAAACAAACTCTTCTTTCTTTCTCTTAATCATAGGGAATTTGATTATCCGCAGCATCACAGATGAAGGGGATATCAGCATGCATGCCTCCAAGAGCACAACAGGCCTTCATAATTAATCTCACATTACTTGACTTGACTTGTGGGAGCCCAAGCTAGATGTTTCCATTATTACTCTGCTAAAAAGGGTTTATCCATTTGGTCAATAATGCTTTGCAATCCTGACCTATAACTTGGATGAAGAAGCCTCACACCTAGCTCTTTCTTCATACGAGCATTGGAGACTCTCTTCTCACCCGATAAACCCTCCTTCTTAACAATAACCAAAGACTCTTTTTCCTCAGAAGAATGTTTGATCCAGCCAGGCCACTTTTTCTCAACCAAGTCCCTTGCATACTCAAATACTTCTTCCCTTTGGGCTGGCTCATCATCAACAATATTATAAACTCGCCTGAAAAATTAAAAACAAGACATTGAAAAAACAAGCCGATGAATAAGAAAGAAAGCAAAAAAACAAGAGAGAGCTCTGAAGATTATGGGGTTTTTTCCTCAGTTCTCAGTTTTAGATGTCAAAGTCTATCACTTAGGTGTACCTCACTATATTTCACATCTAGGATAAATAATTTACAAAACTGAAAGTCGAGACCTACCTGGAGGAAGATGTGCATATACTGGCCTTCATGGCTTGACAAATGTCCTGAACATTAACTCTTGATGTGAACCGCCTATATCCTCTCATTCTCTGACTTTCCGATAAAGCTCTCCGCTTGATTATTGTATCAACAGCACTGTAGTATAGTGGAAAATAGTTTATAACTAACCAAACTTTTTGCATGAGAAAGAAGCGAAAATATTCTCTATAGAGCAGATAGTTCAAAATGATGTTTCAAATAGTATGCACTTTTATTGAATTGGAAACTGAATTTTTTTGATTCTCAGTTTGAAATAACCTTTTATTACTGATTTGCTACAAGAAATGATGTTTCAAATAGTTGATTTGCTACAAGAAATGTTTCAAATAGTTGATTCTCTACTGGCAGATACTAATTCTTACAAAAACGAATGCACGAAAGTTTCAAACAAGAATGTATGCAATTGTATTGATTTCAACCAGAAAATGGGGAAGGTTTCCTATTAATTAAAGATTGAAAAGAAATATAGCATTTTATGAACATGCTTTAGAATTCATCACAACCTTCTACCAGGACCATAGATGCCTCCAAGCCGAAAAACTTTTGTTGAGATGCCCAGACTCTGGCCCAAATTTAACCATCCCTCCTCAGCAGCTAACCTTAATCTACCCACATCACTTGTGGGGTTGGGGGGATAACTGACACATGATAGATAAAGTATCTTAGAGACAATTAACATCAAAATATAATGAAGAAGCAGGTTGCACATCGAAATCGTTAAATTTAGATGCACTCACTTACTCCTCATCCACCCATGCACCGCCTGAGTCTCCATATACACCTAGCAGAAGCAATTCCACCATGGTCAAAACTAACATAGAAGAGCATTAGAAAAATGAAATGACACACAATAATTTCAACCAAAGGAAGAGTGTGGATGCAGGCATATATCAGGTTCTGAGAAAACATATAATGTGAAGGAAGGATATGAAAGCTTGGCCACCACCAGTAGACATCAGACATACATACTAGTTGATGACAAATAACAAATCCATTGAAGATTTCCACCCATAAGTGCTCTCCTCAGACTAAGTTCATTCTGCAGTATCTACAAAACAAGCGTCAACGTTAATANTTTTCAGACAATCGTCAGCTTTTTCAAATAACGGAGCAATAGTAGTTTTCTTTAAGAATCAATCATACCGGGTCACCGATACCAGGAACTGGAGGGATGGAGACAAGCAGGTGGGTATGGTCCTTGATAATTTCTAGGGTGCTGGTCACACTGAACAATCAACAATATTGGGTGCCCAAAATAAGCAAAAAGAAAATGCCCAATATCTATTTAAAGATGAAGCATTACTTACTCTGGCTGGTTTGCATCAAAAAGGTAGATATCAAAGCCCCTTTCTTCCTCAAGCTTCTTCTTCTTGATACTGCTCGTACAAGTCCCAGAGACAGCCCTAACAATGGAAGGAATTAAGCTTGAGTTTCTGAAGATGAAATTAAATGTTATGACTCGGAGGATCCAAAGCATTAAGATTTACCATCCTTGGTTCTTGAGGTCTTGCGCCAACACCTGGCCGACGAAACCCATCCCCGCAATAAACATCCGGTTCCGAGAATTGAACTCCGGTGTACCGGTCATTCGAATGACGGCATGTCTCGGGGCACGACCGAATTTGAAGGCGATGGAACCCGATATTTGATGCAACTCCATCACGAAATATCGGAACTTTGAAGCGCAGAAAGTTAACGGAGATTCAGTTACAGGACGCTACTCGGAATCTGCCCGACTTTGCCAGTGGCTATAACTCACTGGCACTGAGGGCTGCCTGCTTATTGAAGCCCACAGTTGTTATTTCAATGGGCTGGCGGGTTCAGTTGAGCCCACAAGTAACAGACGGACCATCAAACTTATAAACCCTGAAGCCCAACCCACCCAAATCCGGATGTGTAGGTTTTTCTTTATTTTTAAATACAAACGATAGTCTTAATTATTTTAAATTCATTTAATTTCTTAGGTTAAAGGCAGCGGACTCACTACCCAGACCAACTAACCTAACCCGACTCTGAGCACTTTTTTATTTTTTGTTTTTGAGGTGAAATGAAAAATCCCAAAAAGAGAGAGAAGAAGATCATATAATCAAATGTGTTTGGCTCAAATTAAGTTGATGCCTTTGTAGAATAAGAACAAAAGAGGAAGAGCCATTTATTCGAAGGAATCCTCAAAATATAGATTAGAGACTAACCACCAGACCATCATTCTTTTCCTTATTTCCTTGAGCAAGAACAAAGAAGAAAAATTAAACTCCCCCACAAGGTAGGGTATATATATTGTGCACTTCTGAAAACACAAGCATCCTCCACCTCACACACATGCATTGCATTATTGATGTAATGATATTGAATCATCAACTAACAATTAATTATTTAAGATGTGGCTACAAACAAAGGGGTTGACAAAAACTTATTTTTTTTAGTGTAAGCAAATTTGCATGGTTCAAAAGGAAATGGTCCAAAATAAATTTCTTACTTATTTTGGTCTGCGGCTGATGATGATGCTACAACTTTTATCAGCAACCTACTTCCGTTCCATCACCGATCCATATAAGTATACCGAACCCAACTACTAAAATAAATGAGGTTCAACCAAAATAAATGAATTGATGCTCAAAGCGTTTGAGAATCACTTTCATTTGACATTTTCTGCAGGCTGCAGCAGCTAGCTAGCATACATGACCTGTCTTTTCATTTCGAATCTCCTTATTACTTCCCTTCTCCTCTCTGATTTGAAAGAAACCAATTAGATCACTGCTTTGGCTTCTGAACAACTTGGAAGAAAAACCCAAAAAACAAAAAACACAAACAAGGATGGAAGAGCATATTGCGAGTCTTGTACTGTTGGGGGTAATTTCATGGACAACAGCCTTTCTGTTCATAAGAAAGATGTTTCCAAAGCGGTCCTTTGACTTCTGCAACCGCCTTGTTTCTACAATTCATGCAACTGTAGCTGTAACTTTAGCTTCCTTGTCCGTTGAAGATTGGAAGTGCGCAGTTTGTCCTCAGGCTTCAACGTCTTCTCCTCAGCAGGTCTACTTTTTTCATCTTCTCCTCTGCATTTTCTTAACTTTTATTTGATGTCTTCTTCTTAAACTACATATTCTAATTCTATGGTGGATTTTCATTTTGAATGGCGAGTGAGCAGATGAAAGCACTCGCCGTGAGCCTTTCGTATCTCATCTATGATCTGGTGTGTTGCCTCTTTGACAAGAAATTCAATCTTGACAACTGCGTCCACCATTTGGTCAGCATTGTTGGGATTGGAGCAGGCCTTGCCTACCAAAGGGTAAACAAAACAAATTAGTCAATCTATCTAGATGACATTTCCTTGTTTAGCTCTAAAAAAGATTTCTTGGGTTTGGTTTGGGCAGTGTGGGTCAGAGATGGTAGCAGCATTGTGGATAACAGAGTTGTCTAGTCCTTTCCTCCACTTAAGGGAGCTTCTCAAAGAGCTTGGTTACAGGGACACCGACCTCAACTTAGCAGCCGATGTAAGAAGTTACAAGACTTCAAATTGTGGAACAAATATAATGGTAGGGGTCAAATTTACTCATTTTGAATCTGATGTCCTTCTCTTCTTGTATAGATTTCATTTGCAGCTATATTCACGGTTGCAAGGATGGTTGGGGGACCTTATCTCACTTACGTGACTCTATCTGCTAACAATCCTTTCATCATCAAGGTACTTGTTTACGTAGCCCTCTTTTTTTTTTTTCTTTTTTTTTTTTCTTTTTGTTTTTCACTTATATCTTCCATAACCATATTGAAATTGAATAGTCCATGTTCTTCAGGCCATGGCATTAGGATTGCAGCTGGTCAGCGCTTTCTGGTTCTACAAGATTGCAAGGATGGTCAAATACAAAGTGATCAAGAGGACTGGCCTAAACAAGTTGACGCAACCTAAAGTAGAGACTCTAGAGAGATAGATATAACTATAATGGGATTTGGGAAATGCAATATTTTTCCTTTTCATTTGTTGCTTTTCCCGTTTTCATCCTGTTTGCTCTCTAGTGTTGCTTTTTAGCATTTCTATTTTTCTTTGTCAATTTTCTGTACATTCCTATAAAAATCCAATTCCATCACATTGCATGCCCAAACGAATTTACAAATTTTTTTTTCTGGGTAAACGGAAAATTTACATTATACAAAACTGTACGTATACCGTTGATGAATTCCCAACTCTCTTCTCTACACTTTCCCAGTTGACCTAATCTCCTGCCACATATGCTACAAATGACTTACATCCTCGCTTGAGAATGAAGAATTGGTGGCCGCGAATATATTTAACTTAAATAGTCTCTTCCTACAAGTTAAGAATTGGTGCGGCTCTTTGCTTTCTGCAACACCTCCCTTAAAACCAAAGCAATCCTTTGTGCCATATGCGGTTCCAAAAATCTTTCCTTCACTCTCTCATATCCTTTCTTGCCCATTGTCAACCTCCTTTCTACATGTGTGGCTAATTTTACAATGTTATTCTTCAGCGATGTCGTACCTTCTTTACCAACAGGATGCAGCAGTCCTGTTGTGCCATTCACCACAATCTCCATGGTACCCCCAGCTGCCGTGCCCTGGAATGACTCAAAAGAAAACAAAAAAATAGTTAATTGGAAACTAACATAATACCGAAATAAAGTTGACCATATATTCACAGAAATGCTAACACAACTGGTGAACAATTTTTCAAGAAGATATGAATAAACTGCAATCTGGATGAACCACATGTCTGGTAAATGATGCACCAGAAAATGAAGTACTACTGTGAAGTAAAGGACATACCAGTACAGGCAGCTGAAAGGCCATTGCTTCAATAGTTATCCTTCCAAAGCACTCTCCTCGGGCCTACACATGATTACAAAGTTAATCTTCATATGTAAGAAAACAATGCAGCAAGATTTGAATTCTCTTGCACAAGTTAGCACGAATTAAGTGCAATCTACCTGAGAATTCTGGACAAGAACATCAATTGCAGCCAGATACGGAGCTACAGTCAGGGTTTTATTCACAAAGTGAACACGATCCTGAATTTTTTTCTCTATCACAAAGTTGCGCAGCTCTGTTTCAAATTTTGTCTGCTTACTCATATCACTTCCTACTACTACTGCATGCATAGATGGCACCTGCAATTTCTTCTCCTTGATAATTTGCAGACTTTCGTGAAAGGAACGGAGAAATAGATCCTGACCTTTTCCACGTGAAACACCTGAAATTATATCACGCATAGTCCTTTGAATATATAATCGAATAAAGAAATGCATATGAACTAGAGTAGTGCAAAGATAAACAGATAACTAAACTGGCAACGTATTGCAAACGTTATGATAACTTATGGATATAAAACAAAGAGGCAGTAGATCCCATTCTTGCAATTCAGGATCTGGTATAATGACAACATCTCAAAGAAAGTACTTGTAAAGTGAAGGACTCAAACCCAACCAAACTACTACAAAATCAGGCCACCATAGCAATCTTTCCTCAAATAAAAGTGAAAACAATGGAAGATGAGAAATGACGCATTTTGTATGTTTATCTCTACCCCAAAAAACTTTAGTTGTTAGGATATGAGCTTGTTGTCACCACTAATGAGCCAAACACGTGAAATTCAACACAAATTGGGGGGGTTTTTTAGTTGCAGGAATTCAAAATTGCAATCTCTACTCTGATACCCATTTTAAATTTAAATTTAATTATTTTGAGTCTAATGAGAACAGTAAAGTACACAAACATAGAAACTTAAAGTAATAACAAAGAAAGCATACTATTTATGATGGCAAAGAGTAGATCTTCATTTCGCACTCCAAGAGACTCTCGGACATGCTCACGAAGAACCCTCCTGGATACACTATCTTCAGCAACTTCCATTAGCTCCTTGCTATTTCCAAGGTGCACAACATAGGTATCTGGCATTTTGATCCTACAAAGCACAAACGAAATATGCATAATCTACAAATGATAACATAAAATTTCCACAAGAAGAATGATAGAACGTGCTATGGTGCATGTAATTTTATGTATCATATCATTCTTCTTACCCTAAACGCTCCCGAGTCCTGTTCTTCCAATATTCTGCTGTTGTATGCGAGTCTATCATGGCACCTGCAACAAAAGGGAGATGCTTAACATACTCCACTTTGAAATAATGCCCTCGCATTTCATGAATCCACCACAACACCTTTGGAAGAACACGAGGAACATTTTCCTTGAGAACGGCATCGAGCCATTTTCCAGCAACAGCAGTATTTAAAACAACCAAATCAGCCTTCAGAGCTGTATCTATAGCTTTTTGGCCCTTTGCAGGGAAGACCTAACAGGTGTTGAAAAATTCATAATTAGAAGACCAACGAGTATAGGGACACCCAAAGAGAAAGAACACTATGCTCAAAATAATATACTCATAGTAACATAACAGAAAAAATTGAGATCCCAGTTACTTATAAAGCACAGTTGTTTCTTCCCAAATAAAAATAAAAAATAAAAAATTAAGAATCAGAGAATAAATCAGGAAACGAGACATAGCAAGGCCACAATGGCCTGCCTGTCCTTGGTTACTGTCAATGCCTAGGCTTTATGTTTATATGCTTGTAGATGATCAAATTTCAAATGTAAGAATTACTAATGATACAGCCAATGCCATAAAGACCATGAGGAATGGGCAGTTATATTCCGAAACAACAGATACTCAATTAGCACACTTTAAGTTCAAACATTCAACTACAGCTGGAGGCATCGATTTTCTTTTAATAGAGACACCAGCTCAATTGTACATTAGGGAGGAAAGAACGGTGAAATTTAAGCAACTTGATCCATTAGCAAAAGTTTTACATCTGATGGTTCAATTTTCCAGTTATTTTTAATGATAAATTGAAAAACTTACGTCTTAGTTACAGAGCAGAACTACACAGTTCCACAACCCACTATACAGAACTTGTAGTCATTCATTTATCTGGTTATTTTATGGAAGAATACATAAATTGGTTATTTCAGACGTCCATAGCATAGTGTAACATATATTCTTAATTTCAAAAAAGTAAATGCCAATGAAACCAGAAACATCTTTTCATATATGATTCTGGAGACATGTTTTAGCAATGAAGCAATGTCAGAGACTGAGAGCTGTAAAGCTTAAGAGAGCATCTTGCAGTGATGCTGCTGCTTAGAAAAATTGAATTTGGAAATGAAGTAAAAGAAATGACACCTGTACTCCTCGGTCCAGCATTTTATTCTCCAAACTGTAAATCACCTCATCAGCCTCCTCTGGTTTCTGGTTTGTTATCCAAACAACCTCAGCTCCCACTCCTCTTAACAAGAACGCTAGCTCCATCAATAATAAAGGACCCCCTGTTTGTATTTCGTCAAGAAAAAACAAGACGAGACAGTTAAAAGAAAGAGGGAAAAAAAGAGGAACACACAACTTTAAGCACTTTCTTTACTTTTTTCTTCTATAATTTTTTTTTTTTTTAATTTTAACTTTTCTTCTTCCTTTCCAATTCCGAGAAACATACGAAAAGAAGAAAAAAAAAGTGAAGAAAAATGAGATTTACCAGAAAGAGAGAGCTCATGGGAAACTAAGAGAACCAGCTTGGACTTCATGAAATCCAGAGGGCTCGGCCCGCCGCTCCCGGCTCGACCTGCTGAGTGAACCACCTCACTGGCTCTATCTCTTCCTTCCTCGAAACTACTGCTGGTGTTTGCGTTGCATGAATCAAACGCAGTTCTCATGAAGAAAACCATGGCAGTGGAGAGAGAAAACAGCGCCAGAACCATCAAAGACCATTTCTTCTTCTGCATTCCCATCCATGCATTTGCCGGCTTCCCCATGAATCTCTTAAGCTTTTCCCGATTTCATAAATTTCATATCATTTGAAAACTCCGATCTGCAACGGCAAGCACGATGTGTAAGATCAAATCTGAGATTTTTTTTTCTTCAGAATATTTAACTTGATATAACTTCAGCGTCGTAGACTCGTAGTTGAAACTTGTGGTGTGGGCTCGACAACTGAATCCCAGAGGGCTTTTGGACTCGCGTTTTTATACGAACATTTTTGGACTTAAAAGTTACGCACGCTTCCTTAAGCTTCTTTTGGGCTAAGCTTTTCTTGGGCTTATAGTTGACGCTTAGGTTTTTATTCAAGAATTCTAGCAAGGGTCTTATTCTTAGATGAGGTTCTATCTCTTACTCGTTAAATCAAATTGATTAGTTTGATCTAACGTTAAAAGATAAGGCCTCTAGGGCCTTACCCTCCCTATAGAATGACCCATTTTTTATTTTCTGGGATGTAAATCATTATGGTTTACATTAATTTGTGTTACAGTTAACCTTATACTTTTGGTACAAGAATAGAAAAAAGATGAGGGGAAAAAAATAAGAATAAAAGTGGAAGCAAAGGCAAGCGAAAAAGAAGTTTGGGAAGAGTAAACACGTGAAAAGTTGGGCATTATGAATGGAGAAAGAATTGATACATACTTGGGTTTGGTACAAGAATATGTATGTTCCTGGAAAGGCATCAACCACCAAGAAAGAAAAGGACCTTCATTAAGATATTATTAAGATATGTTTTATTTTCTGTGTTTTTGTGTCCATGTCATTAAGAAAAGCCGAAATTGGAAAAGAGCTAATTGCGTTATCTGGAGGAACCTTGGATTAAAGTTTAAAAAGCCCCCTTAAGAAAAGGAAAAAAGGGTTAATTAAGAAATGGTGGGATCAATCAACAAAGTCACAAAGTTACTAGAAAATTCTCATTCATTCATTAATATTTCATAGGTTTGGTTTACAAGAATCGAAGGTTACGTACCTTAAACCAAACAAACACTCTTTGGATTAAGCATATAGAAGTTAAAGCAGTTTATTAATTAAGTCGGCGGCAATTGTTTCTAACTTCACCCTTGGATCCAGTGAGAGGCCTGATGTTCCCCATCTTAACCATTGACTTGGCAAACTGCTGAAAGAAGAGGCTCTCATCATCTGCATAGGTTTTGACCAGCTCCATGGTCTTCCCTGCATTGCCAATGCCATTGCCAGTGAGAAGCACTTGGTCTGAAGTCAGAAGGCCTTTACCAAAGAGAATGAGCTTGAAGTAGGCGTTGTCAAATTTGGCAGGGGATGCAAAGTCCAAGGGGCTAATGTTATTGTCACCACCTGATCTTGGGCAAACTGATTTCAAACCAAAGTAGTAGTTTCTCTCTAGAGTCTCGTCTGGTTGGTTGTTGCCCTTTTGGTTGTACAGCCTCTGCTTGAACGTCACGCACCTCGCAACCCCAATGGTATGCCCTCCTGCATTCATCAAAATCATATCATTAAGTGTTCGTTTGCAGAAATAATCAAAAGATAATAATGATGGATTATATATAATTGAAGTACCTGAGAGTGCAACTAGGTCTACTTCGTCGAGGCCTTGACGCTTGAAGAAGGTTAAGAGGGTTGAGAGAGTTGAGTTTGGTGCGGGGATGTTGCTGTTTGAGCCACTCAGGCTAGCAGTTCTTGAGTCTCTCCTTCCTAGTGGTAAATCCCAATTAGGCCCACCGCTCTGTTCCATTCCACCAACTTCACTTGTTAGTAGTAGTAATTAAATAGTTGAGGCTTAATTATACTAATTAACTATAATTTGGTTTCTTACTAGAACAATGGACCCCCTTGCAGCCAGAGCAAGAATGTCAGCACAAGAGACAGTTTGGGGACATGCTTCTTCCAACTTGGCCTTGATCTCATCTATCACTTCAAATCCTCTCAGCGAATTCCTGTTTGGACCCGACCTCTTTTCGCTGGCTATCGTCGTGCTGTCGTCCAATAGCACCGACGCATCACAGCCCTGTAGCCAATCATCATATCATAATAACATTAAGCCATGCACGTATATAAATATGACTTTATATATATGCAATCAACTAGTGGCGGCAATAAATAATCTTTGTAAATGGCAAAAGACCTTTGAATTTGAAAATTACCTGAACAAAGCAGTCATGGAAGTGAAGCCTAAGCAAAGAGGCAGCCACCCTGGGCTCCCTCGCAATGGCCTGCTGTAAAACAGAGATGACAATGTCATTAGCTTGAGGGCATGAGAACTGATAGAATTGCGGAAAAAGACCAAAAGACCCGCCAGCTGGTGCATATCCACCATGACCCCTACTAGGTTCACTGCCCCACCCGGATCCCCACCCGAAGTTGAAACCGGCGGGGTGAGCTAGGGACAGAGTACTGGCTGAGAACAATGCCATCACCACCACCACAAGACCTAAGAAACTCACTTTGAAGACTGCCATGGTTATTGATAATTCAATCCAACTCTTTAAGACTAATTTTTCAAGTCCAAAGATTTCAGTGTCTGGCTTGCTTGATTGCTGCATGGCACCTTCTTAATTTATAGAGAAAATTAACCACTCTCCTACCAAATCCTCACTGAATCACCTACTCTGGATAAGGAGCTAGCTATGAGTCTATGACAGACGACAAATTGACAATGTCAACTTGATATTACGTATATTTAGTTGCTTTCCTTTCTGTGAAAGAGGGTTGGGTTTCCGGTGTTTCTGGTATCACCTGCTCCGATATCACTTTTTATTCTCTCTCTCCTTTTGGCTACAGTTTGCATCACTTTAATCAATCAATATATCACATGGTCTCAAAAGAGAGTGCGTCTCTTTTGCTTCTGCAAAATCCCAACGCGGTTTGAGTATTAGGTAGGCTAAGGCTAAGGCCTAGTTCATCTCAATATTAGCTATGAAGCCTCAGTTTTGCAGAACACGGACAAGTTGAGAGCAACAATTTGAAATCCCCTAGGAGGTTTCTGACCCATTTTAAGTTTCAAACTTCTGATTTCAGATAAGTGCGACTGTTTCAATTTCGATGATTAGTTGAGACTTTGCTATATATAGAAACCTCAAGTTGGACCAGCGTCATCGGCCATCATGGGATTTTCAAGTACATCCAACCACCCACACGCTAACTTTGTGTTGTGTGAATTTAAGAACTTTTTTACAAGGCCCAGCGCGGTACAATTATTTTGTGCAAGGCAACTAAAAAAATTCATAATAACACACTAAGATGGAGAAAGGCTGAGTTTAAGATGTCAGAAATTTATCTGACAAGAAATGCATTTGGTTACATCTGTGGTCTGTATCTAGTTTCTAATAAGCACCTTACACCCAACAGAAAAATTATACATATATATATATATATATATCTACAACAGAATAATTACACATATTTCTCTGTGTCATTGAAGAAAATTGAGATCATGATATGCACAGTTGCCTCAATGGTGTTAGCAGCCTCGCATACCGTAGTGGGACGTGTGCCTTGATCAGTGTCCCTTTGTCTGTATGTTCCTATAAAGTAAATATACAAAATGTTGAGAACGACTATGTAACTGAGACACATACCAAAAGAAAAGTAAAACAAGATAGTAGAATTAAAAATCAACATTCACGGGATACTTACCGTTCTCTCCACCATTCCAACCTTGTGTATGGTGCTGAGAAGCTCCCCTTTTTCAAACGGGATCAAGGCTTCCACCCATACCATAGAGTCCTGTTAAACAAAATATAACGTTATCTTTCAATTTATAGAAGCACGAACTCCACTCTTGAGTATCAAAAAAGAAACGGTGAAACAAGCACACATACCTTCAATTTTTCCTGGACTGCATTGCAGAATTCATTTACACCCTCGCCGCTCAGAGCAGATATGCAAACAACATCATCTCTCTTTTCTGCTTCCAACTTGATGCTTTCAGGATTGCTAACCTTATCAACCTGGAAAAAGGTAGCTGCGTATCATCAATCTCGTGTAAAGATTACAAGGGAGAACAAACACCACAGAAGTGAAAAAGAAATTCCCTAAGGTGACGATAAAAAAACAGTATAACCACACAATACACAGATATGATGATAAAATAGAGTGCCTTTACATTGGATGGATAACAGAGCCACCAAGAAGATTCACTGTACCTTATTCCACACCATCAACCTTGGAATTGAGGACACATCTAGTTCTGACAAAACTTTGTCCACAGCATCTATCTGTTGCTCAGCTAGCGGATGACTGAAGTGGATATCAACATCTAATAAGATAACAATGTCCATCATCACAAGTGCATCATTTTAATATGTTTTCCCAACTTGTACCTGATATCCACCACATGCACTAATAATGATGACTCTGATATCTCCTCCAGTGTTGCTCTGAAGGCAGCAACCTGAAAGATGCAGTTGGTGGAAAAACGTTAAAGATATCATTAGCTTGACTCTGAAATTGGATTGACATTCATCAAAACCTTTTTCTTGCAGCTAAGTTGAAAATGAACAGGGGAAAGATAAAGGAGAGAGAGAGAGATGAAATTAAACTGCAGAAGTGGCGGCAGATTCATCAATAAATTGTGCTAGTATCTCACCACTGTGGTTGGTAACTTCTGAATGAAACCAACAGTATCTGTGAGAAGAAACTCTTTCCCATTCTTCGTCTGGAAGGAATGAAACAAGCATATATATTACCACCAAGTGGAAGTAAAATAGCATAAACTTATTAGACAAAATATTAATTTTTCACCAAAAGACTAGCATATCAACAAGAGAAATACTTAAAATCATGCTACATAGACTCAATGTAAAAGTCCCGATGTTTCAACTGGAACAGATGCATAAATAAGTTAACTGATTCCATAAACTCCAAATTCTGGATTATAGGCCTTGAAGTAGCTCATTGTCAGTGGAAGAATCAAAGATGGTATAGCGTGTTGATTAAACTTTCATGCAACCAGAAGCCTGTTTGGTGCTACATCAAAATCTATGGTTACATCTTTGACTCTTCAGTTGTTTATCCAGTAGTAACTCATAATCAATGATGTAATAAGAAATTGCCTGAGTATGATCAAACTACCTGAACCCTTCTTGTGGTTGGATCTAGGGTTGCAAATAATCGATCCTCAGCCAGCACATTTGCTCCAGTCAATTGATTTAAAAGAGTACTCTTTCCAGCATTAGTGTACCCAACCTAGTTTCCCAAAGCATTACATGCACAACATCAACAACAGGAGAAACAACGATCCATATAATTTTGAATTACACAAGCTCTACGTATACTTACCAAAGATACTACCGGAACAGGTACTGAAAGCCGCTGATTCCGGTACTGCTTTCTATGCTTTCGAACAGATTCTAGCTCCTTCTTGAGAACACCAATCTAGCATTACAGACATTTGCATATGAAAATCAATTTCCAGAGTCAAATCTTAATTCACCAAAAAGAAGAAGGAAACAAAAATCTCTAATGGAAACTGTAGTTTGTAATCTACAATTTATATGGAAAGGAGCAGCATTAAGATAAACTCACATCTCTATCATGCAATGAATTACTGGAACACTGATCATTCAATTAACAGGGCTTACTTGAGTACGTAAGATACGTTTATCCACTTCAATTTGTTTCTCACCCATTCCCTTCACCTTGCCTCCTGCTTGACGCTCAAGATGCGTCCACATTTTTGTTAGCCGAGGTAACTGGTATTCCATTTGTGCCAATGCAACCTAGAAACATCACAATTGTCAGCATGAAAATTCTGGAAATTGCTATTTTTTTTTGTTAAGTTATTACTACAAACAAGAACTTGAATCCAAAAGTGAGATTGTACTTCCAACTATACCAAGTATGACGCTGGCATATTTTCAAGTAGCACGAAACACATTATTACTACTAAAAGGGCAACGATAATTTGCCTGTAAAGCTGCTTCGTGTGTTGCTGCCCGCTGGTTAAAAATATCCAGAATGAGGGCAGTGCGATCACAAACTCTAACTTCCCCACCAAAAGCCTTTTCCAAATTGCGCAATTGCCTAGAATAGTAACAGTTGAATAAAAAGAAAAAATTAATTAACTCAAAATGTGCACCGTTAAGTCTCGTTCTACACCAAGACTAATGTCTTAAAAATTTAGATGAAGCTGACGAAAAAAAAGGCTCATGCAGTTTTCCAGAATAAGACACTGCTGACAGTGAGTGGAGAAATGTATACGATAAACATATTTGTGCTGGTAAGGTTTTATTGAGGAATTGAGGTTTAAGCAGGTAAGATCTCCACGTCTCAAATTAAAGCTAAAGCGAAGACAGCTCAATTCTGGTCCAAACCTTCTAACATTGATAAGTAGAGTTCCAACAGGCACAGCAAATTGATAGATGCAGGGGAAATGGAGCCAGTATTGGCAAAATAAAACCGTGTAACTCATATAAATCAGTCTCTATAGGAAGCATAAACATGCACGAAATAACAATAAAGTCACTCATAATGTTTCATACCCTGCTGAGAGCTCATCATCAAATATGACAGTCTCAACACCCAATGCGTTAATTGCACTCTTGATTTCAGCAACCTTGCCAGATCCAATGTATGTCCTTGAGTTTGGAGAAACGAGTCTGCATCACATATAGCGTTAGAATTTGATGCTAGGTGACCAACAGGAAACAATTTGTAAATAAAATATTCCGAAAACAGAAATAGACTTCTGGAAGTAAGCAATAAAAGCTACTTACTTTTGATATGTGGAACCAACAACCATAAGTCCAGCAGTATCAGCTAGCTGGGTCAATTCCTTGAGTGATTCCTCTACACCAAATAAAACCTCAGTATTACTACGTTTGTGCTCAACACCCACAACGTAAGCTTTTTCTTCAAAAATCTGGGAGAAAAGAGTGGGTCATCCTCAAGAAAACCAATCAAAACGAGGAAACTTATCCCAATTTACCAGTCTTTATCACAATTTCTCACACCTAACTTTTCCCCCAGTTGAACTTTCCCAAAAATATGATTATTCTCAAAACAAAACCAGCATAAACATGAACGCAAATTTATTTTTTGGATTTTCTCAGTAACCAAAGATTATCTCAAAATAAGACAGTAAAAAGAAAAAAAGAGACCAACCTCCCTTCCGTTCCTTAGCTTGAACCTACTCTCGGAGCTGTCTTCAACCTCCTTCTTCTTCTTAACTCTAGTGGACGGAGTTAGGGCTTCATCCTCTGATTTGGTGTCCGCGACTCCAACAATGACTCCGTGAACCTCTTCATTTACAAACTCTATGGTATCAACATCAATCAACGGAGGGTCCTGCAGTAGCGACACGTCGTCTGTTGAAACAACACCTAGGCCTTGTTCGATAGCTCTTACGACGATTCTTGGAGACGCATTGGAATATTTTCTGAGCCTGAGAGAGCTAATTGGCCGAACTAATTTTGCGAGCGGCCATGAAAGGTAAGGGTCCTGAATAAGTGGTGAGGAACGTATCAGAGAGCAAGAAAAGCATGCGCTCATGATAGAATTTTGGTCTGAAGTTGTGATCTTTGTGTCTCCAAGCAATGCTACCCTGTAAAGCTTTCAACTTTCAACTTCTAAGCGCATCGGTTTATCGTCGCGCGTTCTTTTATTTTGGCCCAGATGACATGTCGTTATTTCTAACTTGCCGAGCATAGATGATGTCGTATTGTCGTGTGATGGGTACCGTATAAGGCCCTGGCCCAAATATTTGACTCGGATTTTTGCCGGAAATTCCACCCAAAAGCCCAAATCATTTTCGTTCTCAACGGTGTGAAGAGTGAAGACCTCTCCATTTTCGCCGCCGTTTCAGAAACGCTGTGTAATGAACTGCTTGTCGCAGTTTTCCTCATACACAGCGGCCATTTTCAGAACGACAGGTCGGTCCGCCGGGACGAGTGCTCTGTGCGGACCTTCTTCGTGGAAGAGAAGATTTGACCTTTGTACTAATAGCAAGTTAATCAACTTCGAATCAGTGCTGACGAGGTTCCATATTCAGCTCTATTCGTCTCGAAGCAAAGGCAGCAGCAGCAGCAGCAAAACGACGTCGCCCCGGTCGCGGAAGAAGTCGAATTCCGAACCGGCTATGGAACCGGACAAAGACTCCTTCTATGTAGTGCGCAAAGGAGACGTCGTCGGTGTTTATAAGAGTTTCAGTGATTGTCAGGCTCAGCTCGGTTCTTCGGTAAAGTTTACTTATTTTTCTCCGTTTGTCATTTTAATGGGGTTTTGAATGTGTTCGAATTGAAATGTATAAACTTTTGTTCTTTGAATTCTGTTAGATATGCGATCCTCCTGTTAGCGTGTACAAAGGGGAGTCTATGCCCAAGAACACTGAAGAATATCTTGTTTCTCGTGGACTTAAGAATGCCATTTACACTATAAGAGCTGAAGATGTGAAAGATGATCTTTTTGGCAAGCTTGTGCAGTGCCCGGTTGAAGTAAGTTTTCACTTGTGAGCTTCTGCAAAGAAATTTCTTTGGAAACTGTTGGGATTTTTTTTTTTTAACGTGACTGATAATTTCAAAAGAGAAAACTATGGCCCTGCTGAGGTTTATGGCATAGCAGTTGATTGCTCTTTCGTTTGTAGCTTATTCATAGGCTGGATACATTAGTAAGATAACATAATTATAATTTATGCGCGAGGCAGAGGCACTTTAATTTTTAAGGTTGGAGAATGTAATAGAGTACGACCCCAAACTTATCTGGGCAGCTTTCTCCTAATTAATTTGTTTCTCCTTCCTTCTGATTGTAAGGTTGTTGTCTTTGCTGATCATGTTTTTACTTAGGTGGGTTTATGATGTTTTTTCTTTCACATATCAGGACCCGTGTTCAAAGGGTGAAACATCTGTTAAGGATGCATCCAAAAAGAGACCCCAACAACTGTGTGGAACGGAAACTGAGGTAGGTTTGGAATCATAACAACCTTTGAGCTTGAATACTCTCGCTCAAGAATATAAAGAACCATGTTTATCTTTGGAATTCTATCGGTACTTATTTCTGACTTTCTAGCTGAAGATTTCATTTTATTTTTTATCATTATTATTTCTTTAGCTAAACCCTGTGGTAAAGATGAGGTTCTGTGTCAGATGAACTTAGCTTGTACATTTTTCCAATGCTTTATAGGAAGAATTTGGTTCAACTTTCATATCAGACGATCTGTCGAGAAAGCATGCCAAGATAGATCATTCTGCTGTGCTCGAATCACCCCCCTTGAACCGTGTAAGTTGAAGTCCTGGTGATATCTAGTGGTTGGGAAAAATGTACTTCCATAGGATCATTGTATCACATTATGAAGTGGATAGAGCGAAATACGGCAAAGGCCTGAATTCAATTTACTTTCTTGTTAATTAATGACCATCAACCGGAATTTGTCTTATATTTTATTATATAATCAGGGGTTGGGGAATTCTCAGTCACTTTTTCAGGATCTGGAGTTCTCTGTCAATTGTCATAATGTTTCAAAAATGTGTTGTATCACCCACCCAGAAAAAAGAAAGAATGATGTAAGCTATATTTGTAGGGTTCCTGTATTCTTATGTTTGATGGTGCATCGAAAGGAAACCCTGGACTAGCTGGTGCCGGAGCTGTGTTGCGAGCAGATGATGGAAGCTTGGTATACATTTTACCTATGGGGTTATTTTTTGTTTAGTTCTTTGCCTCTCTAAGACTCTAACCATGCTTTTCCATATAGATCTGTAAAGTACGTGAAGGTCTGGGTATCGCAACCAATAATGTTGCCGAGTACCGCGCTGTCATTTTAGGATTAAAATGTGCTCTTAGAAAAGGTTTTAGTAAGATTGTTGTTCAAGGTGACTCCAAACTCGTCTGTATGCAGGTTTGTGAATATTGTTGTTATCTTCTTCTGCTTAAGGTGTTTTATTTATCTCTGATTGTTTGATACTTAAGAAGTTCTTTTTTCCATTTTCCATTTTGTTTTCTTTGTTCTGCATTTGTATAACTGAGAAGGTAACTTGAACAGGTTCAGGGATTATGGAAGGTGAAAAACCAGAACATGTCTGATTTGTATGAAGAGGTGAAGAAATTGAAGGATAAATTTCTCTCCTTCAAGATCAGTCATGTCCTCAGGGTGAGAGAAGCTGATTCCGTTTATCTTTTGTGCTATGTGATATGTCTTGTATAATAATTCCCCCGCCCCCACTAAGCCCACCTGAACTTATATCGCCTCAGTGAATGCCTTTCTGACATGTTCTCGTAAACCTTCAAAGGGACGAAACTCTGAGGCAGATGCTCAAGCAAACTTGGCAATCACTCTTGCTGGTCAGACTTCAAATCTGATTTTGTATTATGCACTTAGTAGATTCTGCATATGGTCAATTGAGCTAATCTATGTCCATGGGACATGTTCACGTTGCAGATGGTCAAGTCCAGGAGGTGTCTGGAAAGTAGTTTAAATGATAGTCCACCGCTGGTTATGTTGGGGTTTGTATCAGAAAATTAGTAAGACATCACAAAATTTCTGTTTACACTTTGGCCTAAAGGTCGATGTTGATGCAGGTGACCTGTTTTTTGAAGATTAGACCCTGATGAGTAGTGTGGCTTTGAGGTTTGCCACAATGTGGTTCGTTGGGCATACATTAACATCATAAACCATGATTTCATCCGCAAAACTGAAGCTTCTGCTGGTTTGCACTTTTGGAGACCGATTATTTATGCAAGTCAATCCTTGGATCAAATCACCCGCCATACAAGGGTGATTCAGTTTGACAAACTCAAGCGGAAATAAAAAGGAACACACAGGATTTGCTTACGAAGGAATACGAGCATAATGTGAAAAATTCCCACGAGCATTAATAATAATTGTTTCCATATAATTTTGGAGCTTATGTTGAATATCCAAATTTCTGCACCCAAATTCAAAAATAAATCACTTTTCGCTGTGTTCTATTAATACCGCAACTGTGAAATACAACACACAATCAATTGTTGATTAAGTTGATGAAAATTGGAAAGGAAAAAAAACAGTAGTTATAAGAATACTATAAGAGATGACATAACAGTAGAACAAGGACTGAAGGCCCAGATCTTGAATAACCCTCTTAGCACTAAAATCAACATTACAAATGGTAGACTTGAAATCCTTTACAACATTGCAAATGGTGGACTTGAAATCCTTTACAACATTGCACAAAATCTAAACTTCCACCGATGATTTTCAACATCAACCTCAAGATGTGAAATGCATTACTGCAAGCCATATCCAGTTGAACATCTTTTACCCCATCAATCCTCTGTGTGATCTGTGTTACCTTCACCGGTCATGGAGCCACCGGCTAAAGAGTTCGAATCCTCCGAAGACTCCCCAAACTCTTCTTTGTACATTTCTTCTATCATAGGTTTCCAGAGCCGAACTCGCGCATTTATGAACCAATTTGAAACCTGAAGCAGACACAACATTGGCATCACATGGGTAGACCAAGTTATAAATGAGCTGCTCAATTTGAAATCAATTGGGACATAGATAAAACTGTTGGGGATTACTTGGTTCTTTGACAAGCCTGTTTGTGATGCCAACAGAAGCTTCTCAGAGTCATTTGGATAACTGTATGATCAGAACCACAAGTAAATAGGCAATGTTCAGAGCCACATTTAATTAATTTGGATTAATCACAATCAAGGGCTAATTGGTTTCGGATTGCTTACGGGTGGAGGAAGTGTTCAAAAAGCCAAGTGCGAAGAATTGCCACAGAGGTCTCTGGCAGGCCTCGAATTGGTCTGAAAGCTTGGCGTGGGCTCTGGAAAATGCCAAGCTGTTGAAGAGACATTCTTTTGTGTCTGCACTCTCTGTCAAACAAGTTAAGTTGTGATAGTCCCGAACTGATTTTCGGTACGTCTTGCAACAGCTTTCGTTTTTCGGAATAGATATGGGAAACTATAGCATCTCTTAAGCTGCAAAAATGCCTGGACATGGCCTTGAGTGCCAGAGCTGTGTAAGACTTGGCTGCTCCTTCACCTACTACCATCTCAAATGATGACATCACTTCTTCCATTTGATGGTAGTACTTCTCACATCTGTCCTCAACCTGAAAACAGCAAGGAAAGTATTAAACAAAATAGTCCCAAGATTAAAAGTAAACATCAAGATTGTATGTACCTGTTCCAACAAGGTGATAAGGTTTGCAAGTCTAGCTTGCAATTCATGCTTATCAGCGGACATGAGCCCATTGCAGCACAACTCTGCTTTCAGTTCAGAAGAAAACCCCATAGCACCTCTCCGGCCTTCACCATATAACTTTCCAACATGTTTTTCATTGCTGATGTCAACTTGTTTTCCACCAACATTAACAATCTCATCTAAGAGGGACTGAGCTGGTTTTAGATATCTTGAATTCCCAATAACATCCGCTAAAGATTCTGTTCCATATGAAGTGGAACAAGATCGACTTAGCGAGTTTGAAGACGAAGCAAGCGCACTGCCTATGAAACAATACTCATCGCTTACATGTTCAACTCCTGGATTGCAAGCTTCCCCTGATTCTTCTCCAATGATAAAGTGATTGTGGCTCATGAGGTCTGAATTCATAGACCTCTGCCTATATTGGACAGATGGAACAAGCATGTGGGAACCAAGGGACAGTGAGAGCCTCTGTGCTTGGTTCTCCATTGCTGCTCTAGGAAGATCCATCAGATGCCTTGTGTGGTTGTTCATATCTGAGTCCTCTGCACCTGTGGGAGCTTGAACAAGGGCCACTGATCTGGACATTCTCTCCCCAAGAGAATGAAGGCTGGGCAGGACACCAAGAGACTGAGGGAATGTGTTTCTATTCCGAAAAGAAGACTCATAAGCATCAAGGTGTTGGCTTTCCAAATGGTTTTGGGCAGCAATGGAGTCTGAGATAATGAATTGGTGAAAGATACTTGAAGCTGGATTTGGGGGTGAGTCTTGTGAAACCATTATAAAGTTAAAAACTATAACAATAGCAAAATGCCTATGTCAAGTGATGAAGTAATAAAAGTATAACTGACCAGGAAATCTATGACACTGAGAATCTGATAATAGCCATTTCGAAAGCAGAAAATCAATATGAAGTAGTAAAGCATACAGTGCCAAAACAATGAATCACAATGCCATATTTAGTGGCTTTTCAAAGCCATGAATGAACATGATATCTGAGAAGCTAAAGTTGGGGTTTGCTGCATGTGTGGTAAATGCTTGACCAGCCCAGATAAAAGTAGTTGTGTCATAAAGTAGAAGGCCATCTCAAGATGAAACCTGCAGCATTGAAGAAGAAATCTTTAGTTAAAGGGACTGAAACCATGAAGACTTAAAACAAAAATCCTACATTATTAGGCATGAGTTGGATAGGTACATCATCAATGAATTAAAGACTTGAAAGAAATCACATTTGACAGAAAGAATCTCCTTACATGGGACAGAAGAAAATCCAACTTGGTGTAAGTAAATCTGAGTATTTAAGCTGTACGTGCTAAGCTACGATGACCCATTATAAATTCAATTGATGATCAACACAAGAGAGAGAGAGAGAGAGAGAGAGAGAGTGTGTGTGTGTGTGTACGTGTGTGTGTGATGTTCAATTGCCAAAAGCATAAACAAGGTGGAAGCGTAAAAGTAGAGACCAGAAGAGATGAAAACAATTAAACTTTGCCACTAATTCCAACCTCTGATTGGCAGAGATGATGAATTAACAAAGTTCAAGAGAGTGGGAGAAAAACCTAGCAAGGCTAAAATGAGTCTTCAATGAAGAAGCAAAGAGCAAGCACCAATCTGTGATTTCAAAGCATACCTTCAAATTTAATGCAGAAATGATTCTCTCTCTCTCTCTCTCTCTCTCTCTCTCTCTCTCTCTCTCTCTGTTAACAGGCCTAAATCTAAGCAGCAGAAAGCTATAAGCCTAAAACATAGACTTCTGCTAGTTCCTTAAAGAAGCGCAGTTAATTGGCCAAGTAAAAACGAGAAAATGACAAGAGAAGATGGTCCCAATTTCCCTGGCTATAATACAACAACCAAAAGCATCAAAGCCTCCAGCTTTACTGTCTGCAGTCACATTTCTTTGGGAGACTCAAAAGTACTTTCAGCTCTCTCTAAACAGTGTATGTCTCTCTCTCTCTCTCTCTCTCTCTCTCTCTCTCTCTCTCTCTCTGGTTTGGCTTTTGGCTTTGGCTTTGGCAGCACAACAGCCCTCAGCATGTTAAATTGTTCTGTTCACTGCTGGGTTGGGTTGCTCTCTTAGTCTGTAAAAAGGAGGAGAAAAAGTGGGCTGTCTTTTACACACTCCCAGTTCTAGGATTGTCAGCTTGTGAGCCTCTAAGCATATGGAAATATCTAACTTTTTCCTGTTATGTGTCGTAATCATACATAGAGATGTTGAAAGGACACTGATTTCACAATCTTTCAACCACAACACCAAAAAAAAAATTGAATGGAAAATAAAGATGGGTTCTTTTCTTTCTTGTGCTCAAGGTTAAGAGTGAGAGAGAGAAGAAAGAAAGAGAGAGAGAGAGATTAAAAAAAAGATATGGTATGATGTTTTGGTCATTATTATTAATTGAGGGGGGTTGAGGGTGAGGTTTGGTTTGGTGTGCTGATGAGACTAATTCTTGTTTTCTGGGTGTATCTTACTATTTTGGGCTGGTCCGATCGGATGCTTTAAGTAATGATTGCCATCTTTGTTCCTTTGGCCTCCTCCAGTTGTCACTCTCTGATTCTTCTTTGTTTCTTTGTTAATGTAATAGGGACCCTTTAGGTTTAGGCCCCACCACCCCATAGATTAAAGGTGTCTCTCTCTCTGCCTGTATCTGCAAACTCTGAACCCATCCCAGCAAATTTCAAATCGAAATTTTCCGCCAGAATTCTCCCCGTGATTATATTGCTTTGGGATAACCACCACCCTCCATTCCAATTCCAAAATTAAAGACTAAAAAGAAAAAGGAAAAACCAGTTATGATTTGAGCACATAAAAAGTCCATCAGAAAATTCGAATGCTTGGATGATGGATCACTTATGGACCCTTTTTTTTTTTTTCTCAAGGAAGAGGAAAAGGTCATGTTAGGAAAAATCAGGCAATTCTTGTATCACACTTATTTCCAAATGAGAGATTATACATTTGACGCTGTTCAAGTTCCTTATTCAATGAATGCACAAGATATTGCTTCATCGTTTCTTTACAAAGCTACTTTACAAATATGCCTAAGGCTCTTCCACCAACCAATCTCTTTTATTTTACAAGTTGGTATTATACACGCATCTACATCTACAATCCCCCATGCTAGCAGCAGTTTCCATCTCTTTCAACTATCAGCAAGCGAATTGGGCACAGCTAAAGCAACAAAACAAGCATTCTGTTTTTGCCTTTTTTTTTTTCTTTTTCTTCAACGACCCTTGTCTTGAAAGAGACCACTTACCACCCAAAAAGTTGTTGGAGGCACCAATTCTCTCGGACTGCAAAATCATGTAACAGGTGGGTATTGCCAAACCTGTATTAACTGTTGCTGCTCTGGATCCTCATAATGACAATCCAAAGAAGCTGCTGCGTCGTCATGAACTCTTACATGGGATACAGTAGATGAAGGAAATCCATCATGTTCTTCACGATGCCGCAAATTCAATGAAAGTGACACCTCATTGCTGCCGACTGCAAATTGATCCAACCCCGACATGTCATATGTGGCAACAGCATTATGGTTGAGACTGTGACCAGACTTCTGCACTTGCCCTGGTTCATTACTATCAGCAGTTGCAGATATCATGCTTTCCTGCAACTCCTCTTTCCTGTCCTCAGATGCTGAGAATTCAGCTCTTGCTTCTTCCTTTAGCACATTTTCTGGTGAAGATTTCGAATCCATGTCCAAATCACCGAATTCTTCTTTGTACATCTCCTCAATCATGGGCTTCCAAAGACGTACCCTTGCATTGATAAACCAGTTGGCAACCTGATAATGAACAATATTAGAAATGACACTACGCAAAAAAACACAAGGATCCATATGGCCTCAGACATTTGGTGATGAAATATTTTGAATTAAGCTAAAAACTTCAAATGATTAAGAGAAATTACAAGGAGTATAAGAATTTGATGAGTTATCTTACCTGGTTTCTGGTTAACCCTGTCTGCCTTGCTAGCATAACTTTTTCTGAATCCTTTGGGTAACTGGAGGGACACCAAAAACCACGAAAGAATCAGTGAACCAAAGTTCTTAAGAAACTGACAAGTATAATTTTCAATCAAAGGGGAAATGGTGTTCAGGTACATACGGAAGAAGGAAATGCTCAAACAGCCAAGCACGAAGGATTGCAACAGAGCTCTCCGGAAGTCCTCTTTGAGGCCTCCAAGCATGCTGCATTCCGCCAAGCTGCTGAAATGCCCTCTGCTGTCTGAGCTGCTGGTCCACGTAGCGAAGGCGGGGTATTACTCCTCCTTGACCATCTGATGAAGAATCTTGCTCTCCCAGTCTTTTCCGTGTCACTTGAATTTGGCCTTTGATTGCATCACGCAAACTGCGGAAGTGACGGGAAATTGCTTGGAGAGCAAGTGCAGTGTATGGTCCAGCAGCCCCGTTCCCAGCCACCTTGTCAAAATATGACACCACAAC
Organism: Prunus dulcis; assembly: GCF_902201215.1. Lineage (NCBI taxonomy): Eukaryota > Viridiplantae > Streptophyta > Magnoliopsida > Rosales > Rosaceae > Prunus > Prunus dulcis. The sequence continues at coordinate 30,545,537 of NC_047650.1, read as the reverse complement.
TTGCATTTGCTGGTAATATTGTTTATATCTTCTATCTACCTACAAGAAAAGAAAAGAAAAAGTCATATCAATTGATGAAATAAGAACAAAGAACAAATATTTAACAAAAATGTTTTGGAATTGGGATTATTTACCTCATCCAACATGGACAAAAGTTTGGTCTTCTTGTTCTGCAAATCCTGTCGTTCTGCTGGTGATAGCTCCAGAGTAGAGATGGTACTTGATTCACTAGGATCCGATGACCTTGGTAAATGTTGATCATTCCCGTCAGTCTCTTTGGAACCATCTAATCCAATCCGCTTAGAGTTTTGATGCTTGTTCAATCGAGACTGCTTCAGCGCCTTTCGGACATTTACCACTTCATCAAGCAACTGTTGTGCTGCCTTGAGGTGCTTGGAGCTTAACATAGTGCTAGCGGAACCTAATGAGTCATACAAGTATGTTTCGGAATGCATTTCTTTGGATCCCACTGAGCACATAGGATTGTACAAACTGTGTGTTTTGACAGTCTCATGGCCACCACCTCCATAGAAGCCAGATGTCAAGCTTTCAAAGTTCTTAAACTCCTCACTTTGATTGTACTCATCTCCTTTACAGTAAATTTCCCCCTTCCCTAGCATTGGAGAGGTGCTCAAAACCGAAGAGAGACTTGGATTTGGATACTGGTACTGAAATGAAGGCAGAGAAACAGCAGGGGGAATTTGTGTGGAGGCAAGGCTAAGAGATAACCCATGATCCTGAATATTATGTTTACCAATCAAAGAATCCCCAGTAACACAATCTCGAGCTTGATCACTTGTGGGTGGAATAAACACCATTTCATTCCTGCCACCATCAGAATCAGCATATTTGTGAGGAGAGAAAGAGCCGCCGGACAAGACTTCAGAGTAGGATCCAGCAGCATATGAAGCTTGATTCAGATACATCATCATGTTGGCGGGGGGTTCAGGATAAGAAGCAAGTTTCTCATCCCCTGCATAGGAGGGGTTCAATAAGTTTTGGTTGCTTAAATTTTGGAAATATGTAGCCATAGCTTGGTTGGTTGGTTCCTCTGTCTCCAAAGTCAAAGCCTTGAGTTAACCTGCGACGAAATCCAAATTACCAGTCTTGCTCAGAAACAAATTACCATTGTAGATCAATCACAGATTCCTAACATAAATAATAAGAAACTCATCAAAAAGAAAGCCTAACCAAAATTACCAAAAGCAAAACCAGCAAAATGAAAAGGAACCAGAGAGTGATCAAACTAGAACAGAAGCCAAATTTAACCCAAATATCAAAATCTTCTTCTTCTTTTTCTCCGGATCATCAGAAGTATGTAGTGAACATGTTAACACAGGAAATTAATATCAAGCACTCAAATTCCATTCCATTCCATCACAAAGAAGAATAGTAACATAATTAATTAAAATGAAAGCAGCAGGGGAGCTTCGTGAAGTGTACCTGAAAGGTGTGGACTGGGAATGAATTGTGAAGCAAAAACAAATGGGGAAGCTTTAGATGGATAGAAGAGAAAAGAAACTGAGGCAAAGTCCTCCACCTCCTCGTCCTCCCTTCCGAACTGGAGACAAACACCAATCCCGAGAGATTGAGATATAATAATTCCCAAACAAGACCAACCTCCTTATCATTGGAACAGCGGCACCTACTTCTTCAGGAGAATATTATTATATTATGATTATTCATAATTGAATAATGGAAAGAATGGGGAATATCAACACCAACTTGAATATTTTATTCCCCCATTAAAATATTATGAGTTTTTTTAATTGTAAATAAAAAAAATTAGTTTGGCCATATGTATACGCTAACAAGCCAGACAGAAGAGAAAGTTCCTGAAGAAGACAGGCGTGGTAGACTTGGACTATGACGAGAAGAGGTGACGGGCGTGGGTGGTGGTGGTGGTGGTGGGTGTTTGCTTAAGACGGTTCAAATCAAACGTTATTACGCTAACGGCTAACCAGTAACCACCAGTGGGTGAGTTAAGTGAGTCGTTTCAATTGTTGTTTGTTGTTGCTGTATTTTATTTATTTATTTATTTAAAATTTAATTTATTATATTGTTTGGATAATTAACGGGTTGGGGATTTGGGCTTTGGGCTTTTGGGCTTTGGGAAATGTATTCTATTATTTGGTATGTTATTTATTGGCTGTACTACGTAGTTTGCTAGTAGGCTAAAGTTGTGGAAAACGTGGAAGTTGCAAACTCGCGTCTTTAGTTTATTTGAAGCCTCGTAGTACATAGCTTGGTTGTCTTGTCGGAAGATGGATGTACAGTCCGTTAACTCCAACGACGGGTTAGACTTAAAAGATTAGACCGTAATTTTAACGTTACGGGCTTATGAATTTACTCTATGCTTCTTTTTCTTTTTCTGGTAAATAATAGGGCTGGACACGATAAGGTTTGGTTTTGTGTTTCTTCTTGAATGCAAATCGAAACTGAAATTTATACACAGTCTGATTTGGTTTGATTTTCATAAAAAGTGTCTAAAAGAACCAAATCAAACCAGACCTATATAGTTTTGATTCGGTTCGATCGGTTTTCGGTTTGAAAAAATAAAAATATGAAGAAGTGAAAAAGAGAAAAATATGAAGAAGAGAGAACTGTTGATGCGAAAAAGTGGTTTGACACGTGGTTCGCCCAACTTAGTGATATTGTGTCTTCGGAAGGGAGTTAGTCTTCAGAAGATCAAGTTCCTGCAAAAGGGAACGTTCGGTAAGACCTTGGGGTACCGGTGCGGTACCGGCCGAAGGCTCTCCGATGCTTAAGTAAGTACAGATTTAGTAAATGTCAGATTACAGATCAAGCGGTAGCGTACCGTTGGTTCTTCTCTCCCTTCCCTTTGGGGAAGGGGGTCTCCTTATATAGGCCTTGGGAGGCGTGCTCTATGCTCATATTTCCGATGTTGGACTATAGGGGCGGATTGTGAGCATGACACGTGTCCAAGGGCAAAACATCAAGATGCATAAGCTTCGGTAGGGATCCTGCCGAAGGGCTTATAGTGACAAGCGTCGATTCCGTCCACGTGTCTGGTGGTCATTGGAGGTTTAATTCGGGTATAAACAGTAGTCCCCCAAGTTCTCTTCCGAAGGTTCTTTAGAAGGGAATTTGGTTCTCCCTTGATGGTTCGTAGATGCCTTGCCGTTCGGTAGGTTCGTTTGGGGGAGGCATCCCTGAGACCCGACGGGTCGCCGATGCTGAGAGGGGAGAGGGCAGAGACGCCTCGTTTTCCGCACCTGGCGTGCAGGGACGCTTCGTCTTCTGCACCTGGCGTGCAGAGACGCTTCGTCTTCTGTACCCGGCGTGCGGCTCACATCACCATCCATTGGGCGACACGTGGCTGGCGAAGTGACGTCTGACGGAGGCATTTATGAGCCGTTTGGTTTCCCGAGGTATACCGTTGCAGCCATCTCCCTATAAATTGAGGCTCCTCCAAGCGTAAAACTCATTTTGCATTTGAGAGTTGACGCGAGAGCTCTGCGCAGGCGATTTCTGAAGGGTGAAAACGGCAATCGAGGAGATTTTAACGCGAGTTATCGGCAATCAAGGCGATTTTCGAAGCTGGTGAACGGCAGTCAAATCGATTTTCAAAGGAGTTCTCGGCAATCAAAGCTTCCAACAACACTCAAGGTAAGGTGCCGTTCGGTACTATCAAAAATTCTTTCTTTATTGCCATGCGTGCTTTCGTAGCATAAGCCTAGCCGATCGTCTATAGGGGCCCTCCTTCGGTAGTGTAGTAAACTATAGGTAGTGGCGTAGACATCGGTAGGGTAGTTCATTACAGAACCTTAGCCATCCTTTTTCTTTTTTCTTGTAGATGTCTTCTAGCGAGTCCTCCTTCGGCAGTGAGCCCAACGCGTTCGATGAGGAGTTGTCATCGGGCTGGGACACGTCTAGTTTGGCCGTGAGCCTCGATGCCGAAGGGCGAGAGGACACCGATGTTGAAATTATCGGTGAGGAGGTGAACTCCGCTCCTGCCCATGGCGTCGGTAAGGGGCTGATGACGGGGCAGCCGTTTCCGTTAGCCGCAGTCTACAAAGACGGTACCCGATTCAGTACCTTCGATCACCAACCGGAGGCTTCTACCTCTGGTCGTGATGAGGCCACTGCCGGTCCCTCTCGACCGAGGATAACAATCATCCATCGGGAGCGATCTAGGATACCGGTGGGCGTGCCGAAGAAGGCCCTGTTCGGAGTCGACTACTTGGAGCCGAATAAGATTACCGAACGGGAGCTCCAAAAGATTAGGGCCGAATACCTCATCCCTGACTCGGTGAGGATGAGGATCCCGAGTCCGACCGAGTCCCTCAGCGACCCCGCAGATGGCGAAGTCGCCTTCTTTACCGACATGCTGGTGCAGGGGGTCAGGTTGCCGTTGCAGCCTGCTGTGCAGAGGATACTCGCCCAGATCGGGTATGCCCCGGGTCAATACAACCCCAACTTCTGGGTGGCCCTGATGGGGGTGATAACGGCATTCGGGATTGCCAGGGAAGGGGAGCCTTCCTACGAGCAGTTCTCCTACCTCTACAGCATCACCAAGTCAAAGAGTGCCGATCATGGTGGCTGGGTTCAGGCGAACTGCTTGAAGGCTTCCGAGCGGGGTCACTTTGTCAGCTCGGTTCCAACTTCCCAGAAGTCGTGGAGGAATCGGCGGGTGCTACTCTCCGGTGATTGGGAATCGCCATCGGGAGTACGCCCGCAGTTCCCGGTACCCACGACCTTCCAAATCGCCGGTAGGTTTCCTAGTAGCCGATCGGTAGGCTGTCTTCCCATTTTCCTTTGATACTCGTTTACTGACTCTTTCTTTGGACAGGCAAACTCAAGCAGCCGACTCCTACACAGAGCGAGATTCGGCAGATCGATAGGGTGAGGCTGAAAGTCCCTGCTGCCGAGCGAGTGTATCCGCGCTTCCTCTTCACCGACAATCTCATCAGAGCCGGACTCGTCTACCCTGCCGAGAGTAAGTACAGTTGTGCTTCCCTTCAATAATTTTTTTGTTGTGCATGCCGACTGACTGGTTGTTTGACCAGTGACGGACGCAAGGAAAACTGCCGAAGCCAAGAAAATGAACGAGTCCTCCAGGAGGCGGCTCATGATAGGCCTGGAGGGCAAGAAGAAGAAGAGGCACCCCGAGGCGCCTTCCGTTCGGCCGTCCACGGATCCCGAGGACGTGACCCTGGCGGAGCGGCTGCGGCAGCTAGGCGCCGAGCCCGTTGCCTGGCCCTCTGCCGAAGTCTCCGCGCCGAGGCAGTCGGATGCCGAGGCCGCTGCCTCAAGAGCAGCAGGTAAACGGCCGGTGACGATGGACTTGGAGGCTTCGCCAGCTTCCAAACGGAGCCGTCCGTCAGAGGCTTCACGGGCCGTTTTCGCGGCGAAGGACGACGACGGACCTACCGATGCCGTCACCATCGCCTGCCCGTCGAAGACGGTCCAATTCGTCAACCACATGATCCTCGGGTCGCAGATGGAGCTGCCGGAGGTTGACGAACTGCCGAAGAAGATACTTCGGGAGCAGGCGGGACGTGCCTTCCGACTGCAGGCAGCGGTAAGATTTTATCTTTCGGTGTTGTCCTTTCGTTATTTTTTGGTGCCGAGTGTGGCTTCTTTCTGACTATCTTCCCCGTGTGCAGGAGTCCATGGAGATGTGGCTGTGCGTTAAGCGGGCCATCTCCGCTGCCGAACGGGCAAAAAGGGCATGCGATGACGGCAGGGCCAAGGTTGCCGAGGCCGGCAAGGCGCTCCACGAGCACGCCCAGCTGGTCAAGGAGAAAGAGGCCGCCGAACGGCAAGCTCTCGCTTCGGAGGCGAAGGCGGAGCAGATGCGGGCAGCTTTGGAGGCGGCGCGGGCGACAGCGCGGGATGCCGAGGCCGTTTCGGAGGCGGTTCAGGACGCCCTGGAGGAATCTGAGCGGAACAAGACCGCGGAGATCGAGGCTGTCGTTCAGTCAGCTGTCCAGGGCTACCGTTCATCTGATGAGTTCACTACCCTGCTGGACAAGGAAGTTGGCTCGGAGATGGCGGATCTATTGTACCGGTTCAAGCGGTACAACCCCGGATAGAAGCTGAACTTGAACTTCGCCGCTGATCCTCTTCCCCTTCCGGAGGGACTCACAGAAGAAATGATCGAAGATTATGAAGGGGAGGAAGCCACTGCTGCCGAGGTGCCTGGGTCTGTCGAGGCCGCCACCGGGGACGAAGCCACTGCCGGGGACGAGGCCACTGCCTGAGGGCATTTCTACATTGTACTTGTTAATTTGTTTTTATTTTTATTTGTTCCGAACACATTGGTGCCGAGGGCATCCTTTAATTGGAATTTAAAGTTTTTATCCAACTTTTAATTGTCTGAGTGTGAGTACGTTACATTTGCTAATCGTCGTAGACTTATTGCCGATCGAACGTTAAAATCGGTATTCACAAGTTATAACTAGCAATTGCCGTAGGCTAATTGCTGATCGAAAGTCACATAAGGACACTGTTCGAGTTTCAATTTTGACAAGTCCCGAAGGGATCTGTAGGGTAACAAACTTTAACGATCGCCTATTGCCGTAGGCTAATGTAGAACGCCGTAGGATGTTAACATTTAGCTGCCGTGGGCAAATATGAATTAAAGAGAAGCTAAAGTAATAGTGCCGAAGGCTTTCTATTAATTCCAGTAGAACAAATACATTGAGTAATTACAGTTCCAACCTGCCGTAGGCTAGGTCACTTGTAGTAGTATTTGAGATGTTCTACGTTCCAAGGATGGCCGAGGGCCTTGCCGTTGGAGCCTCTCAATCTGTAGGTTCCCGAGCGAAGGATACCGATGACTTCATAAGGTCCTTCCCAGGAAGGTCCGAGGGTTCCTTCCGTGGTATCCTTCGTCGCAAGCGACACCTTGCGCATGACCCAGTCCCCGATTCGGAAAAAGCGGGGTCTGACCCTAGAGTCATAATACCGAGACACACGCTGTTTGTAGGCTTCATTCCGAAGGTTGGCCTGTGCTCGGTGCTCCTCGAGTAGGTCAAGGCTTAGAGACATGGCCTCCTCGTTCTGCTTCGGTGCGAAGGTTTCCGTTCGGTAGGAAGGTTCGCCGATTTCCACGGGTACCACTGCTTCCGATCCAAAGGCCAGAGAAAAAGGGGTTTCTCCAGTGGACGTTCGGTAAGACGTCCGAATGGCCCACAGTGCTTCGGGAAGCTTTTCCGGCCAGGCTCCCCTTTGCCTTGTCCAGCTGCCGTTTCAGCAGTTTCTTCACTATTTTGTTTATTGCTTCGACCTGACCGTTCGACTGGGGATGGGCTGGTGATGCAAAAAACAAGTTGATTTTCAAACGGGTGCAAAATTGTTTGAAGAGTTCCGAATCGAATTGCCTGCCGTTATCGGTAATGATCGCATATGGGATACCGAATCGGCAACAAATGTGAGTCCAGACGAAATCTTCAATCTTTGCTGCCGTTATGGTTGCAAGAGGTTCGGCTTCTACCCATTTGGTGAAGTAGTCAACGGCAACCACTGCATATTTTACCTGCCCCTTGCCTTGTGGCATTGGGCCAATCAGGTCCAGTCCCCATTGTGCGAAAGGCCAAGGACTTACGATCGGTGTGAGAGGTTCAGCAGGGATATGTGGGACGTTACCGAAGCGCTGGCATTTGTCACACTTCTTCACCAGTGTATTGGCGTCCTGATGCATGGTTGGCCAAAAGTATCCCTGCCGAAAGACTTTGTAGGCGAGGGATCGGGACCCGGAATGGTCGCCACATACACCGTTATGAATTTCCCGAAGGACGTAGTCCCCCTGCTCTGCCGTAAGACATTTGAGATACGGGGTGGTGTAGCCACGTTTGTAGAGCACATCGTTGATGACTGTGTATCTTGCCGATCGGTATCTTAGCTTCCGGGCCTGGGCTTTGTCCTCAGGTAGGGTGCCGTTCGTCAGGTATAAGTATATATCAGACATCCATGTATCCTCATACCGTACGGCACATACCTCGGAGGCTACAGCGCTTGGTTGGGCAAGGATCTCCACTGGTACCTTTCTTCCGACTTTGTCGTTTATCGCCGAAGCGAGTCTTGCCAAAGCATCGGCATGGCTGTTTTCGCCTCCGGGGATCTGTTTGATCTCGTATGCTTGGAAACTTCGGAGTAGCTGATGGGCGGTTGAAAGGTAGGCGTACATGGAGGCATCCTTGGCGGCGAAGTCTGCCGTTACCTGGTTCACAATGAGCTGGGAGTCGCTGTGAATTCGGATTTGCTTTGCATTCATGCTCTTGGCTAACCGAAGGCCGGCCAAGAGGGCTTCGTATTCCGCTTCGTTGTTGGATGTCCGGAAGTCAAATCGGAGGGCGTACTCGATCTTGAGTCCGTCCGGTGTTGTCAGCACCAAGCCCGCTCCGCATCCTTGCTGGTTTGCCGAGCCATTGACGTGCAAACCCCAGACGGGAGTTGATGTGTCGAGGCGTTCGGCGCCTGGTTGATCCGGCAAGATGGTCTCGGTAATCGCCTCAGATGTCGGCCGTACTGTTGCTGGGGTAAGCTCGGAGATAAAATCGGCAACAGCCTGGCCCTTCTCCGCGGGCCTCGGAACGAACTGTATGTCGAATTCCCCGAGTTCGATCGCCCATTTGATCAATCGGCCCGAAATTTCTGGTTTCTGGAGGACTTGCCGGAGGGGGTGGTTGGTCAGGACTTTGATCCCGTGTGCCTGGAAGTATGGCCGAAGTCTTCGTGCCGAGACAACAAGGGCTAGAGCCAGCTGCTCTAATGGTGGGTACCGAAGTTCAGCACTCTGGAGTGCCTTGCTGACATAGAAAATTGGTAACTCTGCTTTTTCTGGTTTCCGAATCAATACCGAGCTGACGGCAGTTCCGGATACCGAAAGGTATAGGTAGAGAATTTCTCCAGGCTGCGGTTTTGACAACAAATAGGCTTTGCTCATGTAGTTCTTCAAGTCTTGAAATGCGTTATCGCATTCGGCAGTCCATGTGATATCCCGTTTGCCCCCTTTCAAGGCTTTGAAGAACGGTACACATTTATCGGTAGCTTTCGATATGAAGCGGGTCAGGGCGGCCACGCGTCCGGTAAGGCTCTGAATGTCCTTCGTCGTCTTCGGCCTCTCCATATCGATGATTGCTTTTATTTTCTCGGGATTCGCTTCGATCCCCCTCTGACTGATCATGAAGCCGAGGAATTTCCCGGAAGATACACCGAAGGCGCATTTCTTCGGGTTCAGTCTCATCCGATAGTCTTTCAGTATGCCGAACATGATTGATAAATTCTGCAGGTGTTCTTCGGCAGTCCTGCTTTTTACCAACATGTCGTCAACATAAACCTCCATGATGTTGCCGATGTAACCGGCGAAGATTTTGTTGACGAGCCTTTGATATGTTGCCCCCGCGTTCTTCAAACCGAACGGCATGACATTATAGCAGTACAACCCTTTGTCCGTTATGAATGCGGTGTGCTCGCTGTCGGGAGGGTGCATGAATATCTGATTATAGCCGGAGTAGGCATCCATAAAGCTCAGCAGTTCATGGCCTGCCGTGGCATCCACGAGCTGGTCTATCCGTGGTAACGGAAAGCTGTCCTTCGGGCAAGCTTTGTTGAGATCGGTATAGTCTTGGCACATTCGCCACCCGCCTGTGGACTTTCTTACCATGACGAAATTTGCCAGCCATACCGGATATGTTGCCTCCCGGATGAAGCCGATGGTTTGGAGTTTATCGACCTCCATGCGCATCGCTTCGTATCGTTCGGCATCGTATGATCGACGCTTCTGCCTTACGGGCTTATAAGCGGGTGAAATACTGAGTTTATGGCTGATGACCTCCGGGGCGATGCCGGGCATATCCTCGTAAGACCATGCGAATACTTCCGAATGGTGCCGCAAGAAGTTTATGAATTGCGCTCGGAGGTCTGCAGTGAGTCTAGTGCCGATTCTAATCTGTCGATCGGGCTGCTCATCGCTCAAGGTTATGGTCTCCAATTCTTCGGCAGGTTGCGTGTGAGGAGTGGGTGATTCCTCTCTGGGGTCGTCAACCGGTCCCGTACCGTTCGGCAACCCCTGCACTGTCATGGTCTCGTTCGGGAGTTTGAACGAAGTTGCCTTGAGCGCCGTAGCGTAGCAAGTTCGCGCACTCAACTGATTTCCCCGGATTGCCCCCGTGCCGTTCGGGGTTGGGAACTTCATCAACAGCATGTGGGGCGAAAGATGCGCCTTGATCCTCGTCAGTGCCGTTCGGCCAACGATAACGTTGTATGCCGTCGGGCAGTCGACGATGAGGAACTGATCGGACGTCGTTGTTTTTCTCGGCGCCGTGCCAAATGTAATTGGCAGTCTGACACTACCGATCGGTTGGACCAGATCTCCAGAGAAGCTTAACAGAGGTGTCAACTGCCGGTCGACTTGGTTGTCATTGATTCCCATCTCTTTGAAAGCTTCAGCAAAGATTACGCTCACGGAGCTCCCGGTATCGATCAGCACTCGCCCCACATCGTAATCGGCAATTTCAGCTCGGATGATCATTGGGTCGTCGTGGGGATAGAGGATTCCCTCTTCTTCCTCTTGGCAAAATGTGATCGGCTCCCAATGAACTTTTGGTACTTCCTGGTGCCGATTCACCTCTATGCCGAGCACCTGAGGAAACTGCGCGGCGCGCACATACTGTTTCATCGAACGGTGGCTCATCCCCGCAACGGTAGGTCCACCGCTGATAGTGTTTATCATGTTTATTTGCCGAGTGGGATTCGGCACCGGCGCCGGTGGCTGCCAGGCGATATACTGGTCCAGTTTCCCCTCTCGGATCAGCCGCTCCACAATCTTTCTCTGGCTTATACAGTCTTCCGTATTGTGGCTGTTGTGCTGATGGTATCAGCAGAATTTACCATTTTTCCGGTTGTCTTGCCGGTTGGGTCTTCGAACATTCGGTTTGGGTATGACCTCCTGTTCGTTCATCAGAACGGCTTCATACGTGGTATTCAGCAGGGTGAAGACCTCGTTGCCGTGGTCACGGTTGGGTAGGGGTCCTCGGTTGTCGTTGCGACCATACCGCCCTTTTCCCCTCTTCGGCTGGTCCCTTCGATTGGCACGGTTGTCTTTCCTCTTGTGGTCTGCCGAATACGAGTCGACCCTCTCATAGGACGGCGGTTTTGCCGGGTAAACGTTTGGCCCTGCATCCTCTCGGCGTGCCGAAACGCTGGGTTTTGAGTTGAAGTACTCGGCCTTGGCGTGTACCGCTGCTTGCTTCATCAGCTCATCATACGTGCGCCAGTTGCTGCTGTGTACTAGGTATCGGAAATGCGAGGACCGAAAGCCACTCTTGAAGGCGCCGTAGGCTGCCCTATCATCTGTTTCCGGACACCTTGAGTACTCGTGACTGAAACGCGCCGCATACACTCTCAATGGCTCGTCTTCTCTCTGCCGAATCGTGTACAGATCGTCGGTAGAGTAAAGACGGTCCGTTTGGATCATGAAGTGATTAAGGAATATTTGCTTTAGCTCGTCAAAAGAATCTACCGTTTCCGGCTCCAAACGGTAGAACCAATTCAGGGCTGCTTCGGTAAGTGAAGATGGGAATAGCAGACAATGCCCCTCGTCGCTCAGACCCTTGCATCCGATGGCAGACTGAAATGAATGAAGATGGGTCAAGGGATCTTCGGTACCAGTGTAGAATGGTATGCCCAATGGCTGCACTTCCCGATCCTGTCGAGAGCGTCGGATGCGTCTCGTGAACGGCCCGGGCCGAAGCTTTCCCCATTCCGGTTCCTGGGAGCGAGCCTTGTCGTTTTCCATCTTCCGGACTTTCTGAAAAAGGAGTCGGACAACAGGATCTCGGCTTGGAATTTCCTCGGAACCATAGTCTTCCGAGCGTCGTCGCGGGCTCACAGAGTGATCCTCCGAGTATTGAGTTGGTGCCGAACGGTAGGTGGAAGTTTGCGTATTGGAGGGGATGTACTCGGACGCCTACTCTTCTGCGGGGTCCAGTCCTCTGACCTTCCGAATGGGCGACTTGTCTCCTAAGGCGTTCATTCGGGATTCCTTTAGCCGAGCGCTAGTCCTGATCGGAGACCTCTGTCTCTCTGCCTCCCGATCATTAAGCCGGTGTCGGCAATCGGTGTAGACCTTCTTAGGGACATGTGGTTGATCCCGTGGTGTCGGCACCACCAACTGTTTGGAAGGCACGGCGTTGCCCTCGCTGCCTTTCCGTACCTCCTCCTATGAGGGGTTCCCAAGCTCTCGGAAGAGTGAGTTGTCTGGATGTTCTGCGTGGGCTGCTGGTGCAGCAGCTGCTGGGTTTCGTCCACTTTGGACGACAGAAGGTTGTTGTGTTCCTGAAGCCTAGCCATGTCCTTCCGCAGGGACGTGATTTGGACCATTAGCTCCGCTTCGGCGGTTGTTTGGGTTGAGGGGGCGTTCCCGAAGGGGGTGCATGGGGGTAGCGCTGGGCTAGCTCCAGCTTGCCTTCCGAACGGCGCCCCTTCCTCCGATAGGAAAGTGGGTACTGAGGTGGTCCCCATGTGTCTAGGGGATAGTGGGTTAATTGTTTTTGTTTCGCTTCCCACAGACGGCGCCAAACTGTTGATGCGAAAAAGTGGTTTGACACGTGGTTCGCCCAACTTAGTGATATTGTGTCTTCGGAAGGGAGTTAATCTTCGGAAGATCAAGTTCCTGCAAAAAGGGAACGTTCGGTAAGACCTTGGGGTACCGGTGCGGTACCGGCCGAAGGCTCTTCGATGCTTAAGTAAGTACGGATTTAGTAAATGTCAGATTACAGATCAAGCGGTAGCGTACCGTTGGTTCTTCTCTCCCTTCCCTTTGGGGAAGGGGGTCTCCTTATATAGGCCTTGGGAGGCGTGCTCTATGCTCATATTTTCGATGTGGGACTATAGGGGCGGATTGTGAGCATGACACGTGTCCAAGGGCAAAACATCAAGATGCATAAGCTTCGGTAGGGATCCTGCCGAAGGGCTTATAGTGACAAGCGTCGATTCCGTCCACGTGTCTGGTGGTCATTGGAGGTTTAATTCGGGTATAAACAATAACGAAAACACAACAAGAATGATTATAGTTCACTGAAAAGAAAAATAAGTTAGACTAGAATTAGGTATAAACTAGAACTAGTGGCATATCCAAAATTGTGACTTCATGGAGTCAAAATGTAAAAGTTCATAATATTTTTTAGTGTCTAAGCTGTTAGGTGTTGTGTTGATCAGAACATCAAATTGATGGTTATGGTGCTATGTATTTCTACTTATATAATAAATGCTTGAAATCATCATTTTCATCTTGCTTTGCTTGTGTTGGTTTTAACAGTTTGTGCATTCTTTTCATTCCTATTCTATAGGATATGATCTTAAGTATTTTGTGATTTTTGTGTAATTCATTCTAAGTGGTAAATTGAATTTGAACCTCTAGTATACTTGCTCCCTAACTAAATCATAATATGGAGATTGGCAAAGTTTGTGTGCTAGAGGAGATGGGGGATGAGGGTTTGGGGGGAGATTGGGTTTAGAGTTTAGGGTTTAGCATTTTATGACGTCGTTTTGCACAGGCTATTTTAAAAAAAAAATTAAAAAAATAAAGAGACAAGATGCGCTGCGCATCTCCTTCTTCTTCTCTGGACTTCCATCAAGCAGCTAGTGGGCAATTCCATTGGGGCGCAGCCCCACCAAACAAAGACCTTCAAGGCTACTTTAATGGCTGCCATGGGGTCATCTGACCCCTATTGACCCCATACCGCCACTGATTGAAACTAAGGTATTTGGATATTCATTGGAGTTACTAATGTGTTTTGAATATTAATTAGACTTATTGATTTTGGATATATATGAATAAGTAAACTTAACATAACTGGTTTGGTTTGGTTTAGATCAATTTTTCCAAAGCAATAATAAGCGATCCAAAGCTGTACGGTTCCTTTTTTTAAGCATGTGTTGACTTTTTATGTCAACAAATTTATTTATTTTTTTTCAAATGCCCACCCTAGCAAATAATTGTCTTTTATTGCAAAATGATCCACCAATAGGCAATATCTTTCTTCTTTTTTGGGTATGAAGATCCATCCACCAATTTCTCCACTATATGAACATTGTAATTATACATAATAAATGCCGCCATCAAAGAAAATAACAGAAAGTATGGGATTTTATTTTGAATTGAGTTAATTGAAATTAAGCCCTTTCCATAAACCAAAATACACATCAACACACAGGTAGAGGGTAGGGATGGCAACGGGTCGGGTAGGAGCTGGGTATGACAATACCATCCCCATCCCCGCTCTCCATCCCCGCCCCCGTCCCCGAACCCATCCCCGTTTATTAGGTTTCGAGGAATCCCCGTCCCCGTCCCCGACTGGGGACTATCCCCCATACCCGCCCCAAATCCCCTATTTTTTTGCATAAAAAAATATTTATCATACATTTTAACATTAAGTTTCATATTAAATTATCATTCAACACATCCAAATTAACTATAAAGTTCAACTCAACTATTCAAAATCACATAAATATGAAATTCCATGAAAAATTAGGAAGAATTAGGAGAGGGAAGTTAACTTATGGTTAAACATAAATATTATAAATATTTATTTATTTATTTAAATATAAAGATATATTTTTGGGTCGGGTTCGGGGATGGGGACGCCAATACCATCCCCTCCCCATACCCGTCGGGGACTTTTCAAGTTCGGGAATCCCCGTACCCGATACCCATTTAGCCCCGAAATCTCCTCCCGTTAGGGTCGGGGACCCGACGGGGACCCGCCCCTACGGGGATTTTTGCCATCCCTAGTAGAGGGTTGGTTGTAGCTATAATCAATTGTATTATTGATCCTCTTGTTGTAACTATGGTTTCGTTGAATGAAATTCTATTTATTTCCATTAAAAAAAAAATTTTAACTCATCATATTAGAATTCCTACAACTCTCACTTTGAATATGCAATGTTTAAATCATTGGGAGACTTTGGAAAAAACCAAAGGAGAGAGACATTTTTTAAAAGAAGTCAAAATGGACAAAATTGCCATTATGTATTTTTGAATTTCCTAAAGAATCATTTATATTTGCATGTCTTTGTTTTGAAAGTTGAGAGGTTTTTTTGTCTTTTTTAAAAAAGCTTTAGCTTTTTTCAAAAATAAAAGTTTTTTTTTTTGTGGCTAAAACCTAAATTTACTTAAATGATTTTGGTATAGAGGATGTCAAATGAAATAAGAGGATCAAACTTCCATATTGAACCGTAGACCAAAGTTTCCACCATAATGCCATATTACTACACCAAATCCATCAATCTATTCTATCAACAACAAAAAATCACCAAACTATTATTTAGTTTAAGACTCGACATATTTCTAAGACTTCATTACTCAACGTTAATGATTATATTCCTTAACAAATAAACTAGATATTATAAAGTTTATTATTCGATCATGAGTTATTACAGGATTAGACAACTCGGTGTCCAAAAATATATTTTTGGACTGTGAAGAATTTAAGATATAAAAAATTTAGGAAGAAATTGACTACTCTTATTTTCTTGAAGAATATATTTGGTACAGGGAAGAAGCTATAAAATAATTAAAAACGACCGCAACGACTTGCACTTAAAAAACAAGAGCAACGGCCACGCGGATTACGAAATCAGATATGTCCGTGGCAAAATAGGAAAGCTCGAAAAGCTTCTAGTGCAGTGGGTCCCAGAGAGAGATTTTTGATGAGATTGCCGATGCTCGCGCGCGTGATTAATTGTGTACTTTTTTTGGGTAAAATATAATCTAAGTATAGTCTAGACGATTCCGAGGGAGGGACAAGTAAAAACACGATTAATTCTTAATCCTAAGTTGACTAATCATATACTTGTATAAGTACTTTTCCTGAAAATTTCGAGGGACTTGAGAGAGCAAAGCAAAGCAAAGTATTTCCGACACTGCCGTCGACCTCTCTCTTTCGCGCTCGCTTGCTTAGGAAGCCATGACCAGCTCCTCTGCCGCTTCACGCAAGGTTCTTCTACTTCTCTCTCGTATTTTACAGTTGAAATATATTTATGGTTGTACATGTAGCCCCAATTTGTTTTCTTTTGCTTTCTTTTTTAAAATAAATTTTTGGTGCTTAGGCTTTAAGCAAGATCGCCTGCAATCGGCTCCAGAAAGAGCTTGTGGAGTGGCAGGTCAATCCCCCAGCCGGTTTTAAACACAAAGTCACTGATAATCTTCAGAGGTTCCACTTTCAATTACTTTAGTGTAGTTTTAATTAATTTTTCTTACGATTAATTTTCTGATGTTTGTTATTTCCTTTGAATTTTTGTGTGAAGATGGGTCATCGAAGTCAACGGAGCCCCAGGAACTCTTTACGCCAATGAAACATATCAGCTCCAAGTTGATTTTCCCGAGCATTATCCTATGGAAGCGCCACAGGTCCAAAATAATTTCCGAATTTAGATTTTTTTATTGTCTTCATGGTGTTTTAAATCTTCTGTCTTGATTGTTGTAGAGTTGTAGATGTGTTATGGTTTCAAACAATTGAAGAAAACAGAACCATACGCAAATGTAGATGCTTAGTATAAACATTCCCCGAGTATTCTCTACAACCAAGCAATCACAGGAGGACATTTATATTTGAATTATTATCTTAATTGATTGTGATTTATAGGTTTGATATTATCGTTTTGGTATTCCAGGTGATTTTTATCCCTCCAGCTCCTCTGCATCCTCACATTTATAGCAATGGCCATATCTGCCTAGGTACTGTTTTTGTCTTTGAACTCTGTTTTTACTATTTCCCACACTATCTTTAGTTTTCAATAAATGCACCTGTATGGAGCTAATGTATTGGCGTTAATTCTTATCTTCTTTTTTTGCTGAAGATGGAAAATTAGATTTCTATGCCATTCAAGTCTTGCTTTTGACTTACGTGATTGGTAGTTTAATTCTATCAATATGATGACTAGTTGTTAAGTTGTTAAGTTGTTTGGCTGTTACATCATAATGTTTACTTACAAATTAGGAAACTTATACAATAAGTTTAATTGGAGTCTATTGAATTTGCAGACCATGCAAGTTTGGCCTTGGAGAGTATCCTTCTCTGTTCACCTAAGCTTGAGGCAAACTAATTGTGTCTGCATTTGTTTTGATCCTAGCACTGTTTAGAATGGTCCATTAACTTTTGGAGAAGACGAGCCAATGAAGGTCAGCCGTTACCTGAAAGAATATATCTGGATTAAAATTTGAGAAGCCGGGTAATATTGTTTTGTTGGCTCACACGCCCAATCGTCTGGTGCCTACTGTAGTGAATACATCAGATGTTGGGGCATTCATCTTGGGTTGGAGATTTTCAAATTCGGAATGGGCCTGGTTAGAAACTTGACGAAAAAAATGAACTAGAAGTCATGTCTAGTAGTGAGGTAGAAGGCATATAGCTTTTATTATTGAATCACAGCAAATATTATAACCATACCATACTGTGAATTTAAGAACAAAGGACCGGAATTCTTAAGAAATTTTGACGAATAGATTATAATTTATAGTGGAGCCTCAATTTTAAGAAACCACTCCTTTTTTGGTTACTTTATGAGGCAACAGT